>NC_057717.1:105016659-105052502 GCF_004010195.1 Chiloscyllium plagiosum | reverse complement strand
GCTTCCAGTCTGAAAAACAGCCCTCCACCACCACCCTCTGTCTTCTACCTTTGAGCCAGTTCTGTATCCAAATAGCTAGTTCTCCCTGTATTCCATGAGATCTAACCTTGCTAATCAGTCTCCCATGGGGAACCTTGTCGAACGCCTTACTGAAGTCCATATAGATCACATCTACTGCTCTGCCCTCATCAATCCTCTTTGTTACTTCTTCAAAAAACTCAATCAAGTTTGTAAGACATGATTTTCCATGCACAAAGCCATGTTGACTATCCCTAATCAGTCCTTGCTTTTCTAAATACATGTACATCCTGTCCCTCAGGATTCCCTCCAACAACTTGCCCAAAAGCATGATTAAAGAAATGTTCGACAAAAGGAGAAATTGCTGGAAATTCTCAGCAGGTCTGACAACATTTGTGGAAAGAAATCATAGTTTATGTTTTGGGTCTAGTGACCCTTGTTGAGAACTGATGGTAACTAGGAAAAGGATGGTTTTTGTACAGAAGATGCAGTGGAGTAAACTGGAGGAGTAAACGATAGGTGGGGATAGAGCCCAAAGAAAGAGAAAAACATTTGGGCAATTAATCCCATTCCTCTGTCCTGTCTTTCTACATAATGATAGAACTACGGGCGGCACGGTGGCACAGTGGATAGCACTGCTGCCTCACAGCGCCAGAGACCCGGGTTCAATTCCCGACTCAGGCAACTGACTGCGTGGAGTTTGCACATTCTCCCCGTGTCTGCGTGGGTTTCCTTTGGGTGCTCCAGTTTCCCCCCACACTCCAAAGATGTGCAGGTCAGGTGAATTGGCCATGTTAAATTGCCCGTAGTGTTAAGTAAAGGGGTAAATGTAGGGTAATGGGTGGGTTGCGTTTGGAGGGTCGGTGTGGACTTGTTGGGCTGAAGGGCCTGTTTCCACACTGTAAGTAATCTAATCTAAACTGATTTTCCATTTAAGTATTTTATCTAACTATCTTTCAAATTACATTGGATCTGCTTCTACACCATTCTTTCGTACAGTGCGTTCTAGATGACAACAATTCATTGTGGTTAAAAATAAATTCTTAATGTGGCTTCTGGTTCTTTTGCCAATCTCCATAATTGGGGACCTCTAATTACCAACTTGCCCAGCACACTTGAAATTATTTATGATTTGGAATACCTCCATCAAATCTTCTCTGAAACATTTCTGCTTAAGTTGAGGTCTGTATCTCTTGCTGTGATATGTTTGTGCTATGCAGCCTGGAATTTCTTCCTCTTGGGTTATCAATTTTTATCACAGTTGTTAATGTTAACAGATTAAAAGTAGCTTGAAGCAAAAATATTTTAAGCTCACATACAGGGTTAGGATTAACTGTTCACCCAAATAAACATATCATCAGTTTCATCTCACATCTGCTGATCTGGTAAAGTGCTAACTGAATGCCAAGTGCTTTTCCATTTGAAGGCAGAGTCAACCCAGGTCAATGGCATAAAATTCCCAGCAGACACTTTATAAATATTTTTAGTAACCAATAAATTGTTGGGTTGCTTGATCTTTGAGTTGTGGAGGGTGTGAAATGTGGAAACCTTGAGCTGGGGAGAAGGTATTGCTATTTTGTTTGTACCTTGAATCCAAATTATGAAGAGTAGTTTAAATGCAAGTGTAATACTAGCTTTCTAAAAACAATTTCAGATATCAGTCAAGCTTGCAACATAGCTCAGTGAGAGTTGTAGAAGCAATATGTATTCATATACAAGGACCTGTTCTTCGTAAATTAAAGAAAAGTTCAGCCTATAATTATTAAAGAGATCCAGGGCAGTGTAGTGTCTGATCACAGCAAACTTGCCAACCATTCAGCACTATTTTCTCCTTCTGAATAAATTGTTGTGATCATTTGAAATTTTACATTTGTACATTTATCCTGAGGAGTGCTAGAGGAAAACAAATCTCACTTTTCATAAACTTATTTTGTGAATTATATTGTCAGTCACATTAATGTGGTTGAACTATCTATTAAATAGAAGCATTAAGGCTCAGAAACAGTACTGTACAATATTGGTCATTCATAGAATTTCCACTTGTTGATAGCGAGACTACACTTATTTAACTCGATTACTGGCACGGTGGCTCAATGGTTAGCACTGCAGCCTCACAGCACCAGGGACCCAGGTTCAATTCCTGCCTTGGACAATTGTCTGTGTGGAGTTTGCACATTCTCCCCGTGTCTGCGTGGGTTTCCTCCCACAGTCCAAAGATGTGCAGGTTAGGTGAATTGGCCATGCTAGGTAGTGTTAGGTGGATTAGTCAGGGGTAAATATGGGGCGGATGGGTTTCTCTTCGGAGGGTTGGTGTGGAATTGTTGGGCCGAAGGGCCTGTTTCCACACTGTAGGTAATCTAGTCTAATCAATGCCTTTGTTCAAATTGCAGCGGAAGTCATGTTAATTAGTCAGCCTGCCGTTTTTATTAACGAAGCCTGATCTTAACCAGTTTGTCACTGTGTCAATTCATTTTCAGCAATAAATAACAATTTCTGAATTATTTTATTAGAGATCAAAGTGATCAAGGAGCTAGGGCATTTTTCCCTGAAGCTTATGAGGCTGAGTGATGACCTTATGGATTTATAAAATCACAAGGGACATAAATAAGGTGAATATCAAAGGTCATTTCCCTCGGGTAGGGGAGTTAAAAAATGAGGGCTTAGGTTTAAGATGAGAGGGGAAAGATTTAAAAGTGACCTGAGGGGCAACATTTTTACACAGAGGGTGATATACATTATAGATATATATGGAATGTATTGCCAAAGGAAGTGGTAGATGCAGGTACAATTACAACATTTAAAAGACATTTAGACAGGAACATGAATAGGAAAGGTTTAAAAGGGTATGGACCAAACATAGACAAATGGAACTAATTCAATTTAGGAAATTTGGTTGGCATGGAAGAGTTGGACCAAAAGATCTGTTTCCATGCTGTATGACTCTATAATCCCAAATAGGTTGCATTGGAGTGGCTACAGCATTACCTGCTCAGAGGGAAACAATATGGACTGTTTCATGTTGCCCGAAGGTGCTAGATGAACCATGTTTTACCTGTACACCTGATTTATACATTTTAATTACTTTCTCTCCCATCCAGTTTGTTGGAAACTGTGCATGTATAGAATTTGGATTCCCCTTACTCTTGGAACTAGGTAGTCAGTTCATAATCTCTGTCTAATTTCTTATACAAAAAATAATGCTCATTTGGATGAGATAACAAAAGTATCTGGATACTTGTGGAATTGTGTGGCAACATGAATGAATATCTTCAAAAGTAGAGGAGGCTACAAATAACCATGCCTTGATATGAATTGTAAAACTTTGAGGACCCAGCACAGACTCTTTAAGAATTCCACTAAATCATTAAACATGATTTTTCACTTCACAAAACCAAGCTGACTCTTCCAAATTACCTGTAGATTTTGCAAATGCCCAGTTATAACCCCCTTAAAGATCAATTCTGATACCCTTCCTGTGATAGATGTCAAGGTAACTGGCTGACAGTTTCATATTTTCTGCCTCCTCCCTACTTGAATAGAGTGATTATAATTGCTAATTTTCAGTCTAAAGGAACCTTTCCAAAATATAATGAATTTTGGAAAATTAACACCACTGCATTTGGTACCTCATCAGCCACCTGGATGAAGTCCAAAAGGATTCAGAGACTTTCCAACTTGCACCTTCATCACTTTACTCAGTAGCTCTTCCCTAGTGATTATAAGTTTGTGTCTTCCTTCAACCTCCTAATTTATTGGAACATTTTTTGTGTTGTCAATGTTGAAGACAAAGACTGGGCGGCACGGTGGCACAGTGGTTAGCACTGCTGCCTCACAGCGCCAGAGACCCGGGTTCAATTCCCGCCTCAGGCGACTGACTGTGTGGAGTTTGCACGTTCTCCCCGTGTCTGCGTGGGTTTCCTCCGGGTGCTCCGGTTTCCTCCCACAGTCCAAAGATGTGCAGGTCAGGTGAATTGGCCATGCTAACTTGCCCGTAGTGTTAGGTAAGGGGTAAATGTAGGGGTATGGGTGGGCTGCGCTTCGGCGGGGCGGTGTGGACTTGTTGGGCCGGAGGGCCTGTTTCCACACTGTAAGTAATCTAAATCTAAATCTGAATACTGAGGACCATCTTCCCATGGTCAAAAGGAAGGTGAACAGACTCTTTATTATTTAATTGAGTGATTCTTCATTTTCTGTTGACAATATTTTGTCCCATTGCAATACTTTTATACCTGAGCATTCAAAGAAAATTATTTTTAAAATATATTTTTAACTGTTTTGATGATTCTTCTGAATTACTTGTATCAATTCTTTCCTGAAGATTGATGTTCAATTCTTGGAAGGATCGCAACTCTACTCTGCTATCTTTTCTATTGAAAAAGTCGTAAAAAGAGAATCCTGAAGATATTGTTACTGTCTTCAGTCAAAAGTGTTGAATGGATAATTCAACTCAGCCTCTTCATGAGTTTCTCAACATTATAGATGTCATTTCAATTCGCTTAATATCATGTCAAGAAAGGGCTGAAGGCACTAGCTACAGCAAAAGCTGTGGGCTCTGACAATATTCTGGGCTATAATATTTAGCTTCAGAACTAACCAAGTCCAAAACCAAGCTATTCTAGTATAACTTCAATGCTAGCATCCATCGAAAAATGCTCAGGTATATCCTATTTACTAAAATTAGAACAAATCTAATCTATCACATCTGTTCACTCTCAAACATCAACAAAGTGCTAGATATTGTTGTTGACAGTACTGTCAAGCAGCACCTCAACAGTAAGCTGCTTATCCATGCTTGGTTTGGTTTCAGCTATGGCCACTTGACATTTGTTCAGGAGCAGCATCAAAAAGTCTTAGCAAAATTGAACTCATTAAGAATCAGGCTAAACTTTCAGGTGTGGCACCAATCACATACCTCAAAAGAAGATGATAGCATTGCTTGAGGTCAGTCATCTCAGTCTCAGGGTATCACTCCAGGAGTTCCTCAAAGTTGTGTTCTCAGCCTGATCATATTTGGATATTTCATGATTGACTTTTCCTCCATCAAAGTTCAGAAGTGGGGCTGTTCATTCAAGATTGCATAGTGTGCAGTACCAGTTGCAACTCATCACATACTGAAGTAATAGTCTATGTCCATTTTCAGAAGAACCTAGAGAAGTTTAATATTTGGGCTGATAAGTGGTAAATAATCTTGCAAATCCATGACCATTAACATCTAGAAGTACAAGGGCAACAGATACATGGAACACCACCACCTGCACTTTTGTCTTCAAGCCACTCACCATCCTGACTTGGAAATATACTGCAATTCCTTCAGTGCTGCTGTGCCAAAGTCCTGAAACTCCAACTCTAACAGCATTGTGGGTGTACTCACACCAAATAGATAGCTGCAGTGCAAGAAGGTAGTTCCCCACCACCTTTTCAAGGGCAATTAGGGATGGGCAATAAATACTGGTCCAGTCAGTGCAGCCCACATTCTGTGAATGGATGAAAAATAAACATTCATGTCATTCAAGAACCAGGCAGTAATACAAAGAAAAGAAAACTAACTATCTGCCCTTAATGTTCAATGACATTACCATTACTGAAAACATTCGGTGTCACAATTGAAGAGAAACTAAACTGGAACAGCTATATAAATACTGTGGTAAGAAAGGCTGGGAATTATGTAGAAGGTAATTCTCCTCCTGATTCTCAAGTTTCTATCATCTGCAAGGCAGAAGTCAAGAGTGTGATGCAGTACTCCCCATTGGCCTGGACAACCGCAGCTCTAACAACAAGAAAGAAGGTCAACCCCATCCAGAAAAAAAGACCTACTTAAATGGCATCTGTTACCACCTTAAGCAATTAGTCCCTTCACCACTGATGTATAATCGCAGCTGTGTTCCATCTAGATGATACACTGGAGCAACTTGTCAGAATTACTTTGATGAAACCTTTCCAACAATGCGGGTTCTATCACCCAGGAGGAAAGGGGAGCAAATGCATGGGAACTCCACTTCCTAAATTTCTTCCCAAATTATACATTATTCTGACATGAGCACAGGAATAGGAGGAGCCCATTCAGCTATTGAGCTTGCCCCACCATTCTAGATCTTGGCTGATCATCACCTCAGTGCCATTTTCTGAAATATTTCCATATCATTTAACATCAGACTTTTACCAATTTGGTCTAACAAATTATTCCCTTAAAAATAAGTTATATTATTTTATTTTGTGGCTAGCGGTGAAGTGATACTGTCTAATGTAATCTCCTCTCTTTTCACTTCAGCACAGAATTGCTGGTACCTAATACAGCACCAGCCTGTTTGAAATCTACTAAATCAATACAAGCTGAAGATCTGGTTTCCTGATTTCTGCTTAGTGTCACAGCTGGTGGTGCGTTTCCCACTGAACTACAGAAATCTGCTACAAATGCAACAATGCCAAGTTCAGGCATTTGTTGTGATGTTTAACATCATCAGCACAGATCTGCTTCACCACATCACTAGCATGTCGCCTGTGGGAGTGCTGTGACACTCTTCCGCCCCCAGGAATAGCTACACTTCAAAAAATTGATGTGGGGTCTAATTTAAATCTCTACTCCTGTGACTAGTTTGCATCAATAAGTATAGTTTAATGCCAGAAGCAATAAAAATGAATTATATTCTGATAATATTTACAATACTGTTGGATCACGCAGACAAAATTTAAAACAACTAAATGGATTATTAAAATATTTAGTCCTTGGTGAACAGCCCATAACTTCTCAGTTAATTCTACCAAATCTCAGGAGCAGGCTAGAAATCTATGACAAAAAGCAATTGAAATTCTGAGATTAAAAAGCCGTAAATATAATGAAGAAAAAATGTAAGATTTCTTGGAGCCTTGCCTAATGTTCTGTGCATAATTACACTGTGGTGTAAGATAATGAGCCTTTGGGTCGAAGGAGACAAAATTGTGTGGACTAGAAGGTTAGAGCCCTATCAATGAAGTGTATGGAACCATAAAGAACCATGAGATCGTAAATGGTCTCCTGGTCTGTTTATTGATTTGGCTGTTTTTAGCTTGAATTAGAAAGAAAAACTATTGTTTTGTGCTCCCTGGGTTTAATAAAAGGAATATTAGCCAGGATCCCAACTCCATTATACTGTCCAATGACTAGATATGTTCCAATCAACCTATTCAGAGATGTTGTTACAAACGTCTGGAGCAGGTGGGACTTGAACACAGGCTCCTGGCATAGAGGTAGGGACATTAGTGCTGCACTGCAAGAGCTCTTCTGTCTAGTGGCTACTGTATTAGCATCTATTGAAACAGATGAATACATTATCATCATGGTTAATGACATAAAGATCAGGGCTCTTGTGGTGCAGTGATAGAGTCCCTGCACCTGATCCAGGTTCAAGTCCCACTAGCTCCAGTGGTGTATAATGGGTTGTTTAGGAAATATCTTCATGACATAATGGCCCTGAATATAATGACTCCACCTGGTGGAAGCTTTTATAAATCCATCTGTGAGTTGCGCTTGAGAAAGTTGTGGTGGTGACCTGCCAGTGGACAGCAAATAGGGTGTACTTGGCTGATGATAGTCATCCCATGATTGCAGAACCTTCCTGCTGCATTAGTCTTATCTTTTGAGAATGTGAATGGGAAACGCTAGGAAAAGGTGAGGACCTTATGTATATTGGGTCCAAATCACAGAATCTAGGCTTATGAGGGACACATCAGAAAGTTGAGTTGAAACCAAGATCGATCAGCTACTAAATTATTGAAAGGTGGTGCAGGCTTGAGGGACTTTTTTGCCAAGTTCTGCCTTATTTCTTAGGTCTTGATTATCCTATTGAACATAATGGTAGTTTTTCAGGTGAAGATCTGAGTGGTAGAAGATATTTGTCAAGAGGTCCATCTTCACCAGAAGAGGCCTTCTAAGTCGAGACATTTTTATTAAGGTTCCTTTGAATGAGTTTGTTTCCTTTATTTGTCCCTAAATATCTTTCTGGCTGCAAGCAGCTACTGATTTAAAAAAAGCACAGAGCAGGTATATGCTATAAGTTGCTGGCTTCCTGCAGTAATTTTGGGAAAAATTCATTCATATTCCTGTTGATGTTCATTTCAAAGTTCAGGTGACAAAATTACATGATTTCTGTAGCTCATTTAGTCTCAATTTATGAACAGGTGAGGTGATGGCATCACGATAATGCCACTGGACTACTAATCCAGAACCACAAGCTAATGTTTAGGGGACATAGGGTTTGAATGAGGAGAAGTCTCTTCTTTCAGAGGGTTGAGTCTTTTGAACTCCTTGCCAGAGAACTATGGGGGCAGATTGCTTTGGTATATTTAAGGCTGAGATAGATAAATTCTTGATCAGCTGAAATATCAAGGGTTATGGGGAAAATCCAAGAAAATACATGTGAGGAATACTGGAGCAGCCACAATCCTATTGAATTGACCCAGGGTCTAAATACCTGCTCCTGTTTCTTTTTCTTATGGTCTCATGGTCTGATTCCACCATGCCAGGTGGTGAAATCTGAAGTCAACGAAGATCTGGAATTAAAAGTTAGACTAATTGCAACAATGTAACCCGTCATTTGTTGTTAAAAACCCATCCAACACACTAATGCCTTTAGTCGTCCTTACCCAGTCTGATCTACATGTGACCTCAGAATGATACCAATGTGGTTTACTCTTAACTGTCCTCTGCTATGGCTTAAGATGCCACTCTGCTGTCTCACACTGCTACAAAGTATAACAAAAGGAATGAAATTGGATGGACCACCTGCTGTTGACCTAGGCCAGAAATGACAATGCCAAAGACAGCAAAGTCCTTCTTATCAACAACTGGGAGTACATATTAAAATTGGGAGAGCTGTTCCACAGACTGGTTAAGTAACAACCTGACATAGTCATACTCACAGAATCATACAATGTCCTAGATGCCAACATTAGCATTCCTGTGTATGTCCTGTCCCACTGGCAGAACAGACCCACTAGAGGTGGTAGGCAGTTGTAAACAGTAGGGAAGGAGTTGCCCTAAAAGATGACGAAAAATAGCTTGGGTATGTGTTAAGTAATGAAAGAAACAATAACAGGGGAAAATCTACTTGATTGTGTCCTCAACAATCTACCTGTTGCAGATGCAATTTCAGTAGGAATACTACTGTACAGTCCTTGTGAAGATGTGGTTCCATCTTGAACGTTGTATTGTGTGTCACTACCAATAACCTAAATGGAACAGACTTTGACCATATCTAGCAACTCAAAAATAGGCATCAGCAGCAGAATCATATTCACCTACCATCAGTAACCTCATGGCCCAACATATTCCCCCCTCTCCTACCACCACCAAGCCAGGAGAATAACCCTGCTTCACTGAAAAGTACAGGAGGGCATGCCAGGAGCAGAACTAGGAGTACCTCAAATGAGGTATGAACCTGATAAAGCTACACCATAGCAAAATCAGATTACAAGACAGAGAGCAACGGAAACCCATAACCAATAACTAACAAATGATATTTCAGCTCTTTCAGGGCAGTGTCTTAGACCCAACCATATTCAGCTGCTTCACCAATGTCCTACCCTCCATTATAAGATCAGAAGTGAGAAGGCTGATGATTTTACAATCTTCAACACCTTTCATGTCACCTGAGGTATGTGTACATTTGCAGCAAGATCTGGAGAGCATCCAGGCTTAGGCAGATAAGTTGCAAGTAATATTTGTGCCACACAGGGCCAGGCAATGACTATCTCCAACAAGAGAAACTCTTAACTATCACCCCTTGACATTCAATGACATTTCTTTTGCTGAGTCACTATTAACATCTGAGTGGTTTCCATTACCAAGAACTGAACTGGATCAGCCACATAAATGCTATGCTATAAGAACAATTGATGCTATGAATTAGGTAGTGAGTACCCCACATGCTTACCTAGTGCCTATCCACCATTTACAAGTCAGGGATGTGATGGAATACTCTCCACTTGACTGGATGAGTGCAACTCCAATGTTCAAAATTGTCTGCACAAGGTGAGAATTTATGAAAGTATATTCACTAAATGATTATGCTGATAGAGACCCTGGAGTCACACCTCCAATGCTGAATAAATTAGTTATTTGTAAGAAACAAAAACAGAAATTGCTGAAGAAATTCAGCAGATTTAAAGATTTACTTAAAGCTTGACATCATTGAGGACAAAGCAGTTTGCTTGATTGGCACTTTACCCGTCATCTGCAATGTTCAAAGCTTCATGTCAAGTTGGGCTGAAATATTGTGCCTTAGTGTCCTGCTTATTGGTGCTCTGGAATGTTTCCAAAATAGTGTCCATGATGCACATGCGCACTTCTGGTACAAGGCACACTTGATATCATTTTATTGGGAACATTTGGCCTCATATTGGAAAGGATGTCAATTTCAAGTTAATCACTCCAGCTCCCTCTTCTAACTTAGCACAGCTGAAATGTGTTCAGCAGCAAGGAAAACACATCATACTCCTGCCAGAGGTAGGATTGTCAACAACTTTCTGGTTAGCTACAGTTGGATTTCCACTGGCCTGTGGTGATTATAGACATATTTGTTAGGTTTTAGAGTTGAAGTTGCTGAAGTCTAGAAGTAGTACTGTGGCACATGCTGAAGAACTTTGGCCTGAGTGGCATGATGGCTCAGTGGTTAGCACTGCTGCCTCGTAGCACCCAGGACGTGATACGATTCTAGCCTTGGGTAGCTGTTTTTGTGGAGTTTGCATTTTCTCTCTGTGCCTATATGGATTTCCTCCAGGTTCTCCAATTACCTTCCACGGTCCAAAGATATGCAATTAGGTGGATTGACCATGCTAAATTGTCCATGGTGTCCGGGGATGTGCAGGCTAGGTGAATGAGGCATGGTAAATGGGACAAGGTGGGATACTCTTTGGAGGGTCGTGCAATCCTCATGAATGGCCTCTTTCTGCACTCCAAGGATTCTATGATTCAAGGATTTTGCACAAGCTATTTGGGGTTTATTAGACACAGATGAGGTAGCATTCTCCTTGCACTACAGCAGGACAGAGTAAAATGAAAGATATGTAATTTTGTTTCAGAATTTGGATTTCATTTTGATGTTCATTTATTTTTGTGATGGTGTATAAAATTTTACTGGATCTGTCTTTCCATTGGATTTTAACCTAGTATACACCTCCTGAAGTGTTGGTGGAGGTTTCTTTATACTGTGAGGGTTTATGATAGCAGAGAGAAATTATTGAGCCATTAGCTTAGCAGAGGGTGAAAACGTTTTTTTAAATTTAGCTCAAAAGCTTTTGGCTTCAGTTCGAACAAAACCTATTTGAAGTCAGGTGAAACTATAGTCTGTCCTAGAAAAGAAGATTATTCAGAGAAGTTAAGGAAATAAACTATCTCCTTGAAAGAGGGTAATTTGTGAAATTTCCAGTCCATGAGTATTTGGTGAGAACTCTGCAAATTTTTAAAAGACTGAGAAAATATAAGATCAGTTGTGCAAGGATTCAAAGAAAAGGCTTTGCAGCCCGCAGGACCAGAGCTGAAAAGGAGCAGTGAAGTCAAACCTACAGATTTGATTGGCAGTTATAACTCTTATAATAGAAAGTAATTAGGACAGATAAATTCTTTTATAATTTCTAAGGGAAAACATTTGAAAATGAAGTAGTGGGTTGGAATATATAAACCCCCCTTTGGAGACAATTATTTATCCTTATACTTTGGACTTTGATACTTCCTTGCCCTAGCTAATTGGCAGAAATAGAGATTGTAGTACCACTTGGAAGAACTCCAAATAACTGATGAAAATCAATATCACTTTCAAGTGTAGTAATGTTCAAAATTGTAGGCACAAGGTGAGAATTTATGAAAGTATATTCTTTAGAGAAGATTAGATTACTTAGAGTGTGGAAACAGGCCCTTTGGCCCAACAAGTCCACACCGACCCTCCGAAGAGCAACCAGCCCAGACCCATTCCCCTACATTTACCTAACACTACGGGCAATTTAGCATGACCAATTCACCTAACCTACACACTTTTGGATTGTGGGAGGAAACCCACGCAGACAAGGGGAGAATATGCAAACTCCACACAGATAGGTGCCTGAGGCGGGAATTGAACCCGGGTCTCTGGCACTGTGAGGCAGTAGTGCTAACCACTGTGCCATCATGCACTAAATGATTATGCTGATACAGACCCTATTGTCACACCTCCAATGCCAAATAAATTAGTTAATTGTAATAAACAAAAACAGAAATTGCTGAAGAAACTCAGCAGATTTGGCAGCATCTATGTAGAAAAAACACAGTTAAAGTTCAAGTCCAGTAACCCATTAACTTTTCTCTCCACAAGTTGTGGGGTTGTACTTTTGTCTGTGCTCAAACTACATCTTTTATAAAGACAACGGATTGTTCAGATACTGTTTAGGCCTCCCAAACTTTGATTGCAATTGTTCTGGGTCAGATTCTTTCATAGCTTGTTAAAGTTGACTTTCTGCAGTTTTTTAAAAAATCCTGGATTGTCCTCTGTCTTTTTCTATCAACAAACTAAAACCTTATGATACAATGATCACAGACCCCTAAATGTTCTCTTACTGACATTACTTAAACAGCTAGGGGTACTGTTGGTGTAGGAATAGTAGGTGCCGCAGAAGCTACCCATGATGTAAAAGGAAACACTCTATACCCTCTTTAACAAATTAGCTGCTGTCTTGTTTGAACAATTAATTTCATTTAATACCGCTAGACCTACTCTGAGCTTATAACCTCATTAATTCCCTTACAACTATAGTAACCCAATTTAAATTCTTAATTTCCCAGATCCTAATTTGAAAACGGTCCCCAAGTTTTGATAGAAAGAAGAAAAATAGTTATCAACCAATTATTTAACTGATGTTCTGTGACATCATATGTTTTCTGTAGTCTCCTGCTCGTCTGTTAGTAACTCTCTCGCTCTCTCTGCCATTCCCTTTACCTGCACTGTGTTTGTATTTCTCCTGGTTTTGCAATGTATTGCTATTTGAGCTGTGCTTTCGCTTCTCCAGCTGGTTTCACAATATAATAAAAATAATATGAATGCAATACTAAACATGCTTCACTTATTGGATGACACAAGTCAATCATGTGTGCCGCAGAACAATTTTTTTTACTTTATGACAGCATTATAGACACCTGGTAAATTGCATCAGAGCTGTAGAGAAATAGGTGCCCAAGAGCTCATTTATTTCAGGACAGTAGCAACAAATTCACTAACACTCATTTATTTCTGCTGAGTTAAATTTAGCTGTTTCTCAGTTTAGGTCTTTAAATACCTATTCCCTAGTTTGTATTTCTAGTGCTTTCCAGAAATTGGCAGCAAATTTCAACTGAGATGATGGTATTGTGGTAATGTCACTGGACTAGTAAACTAGAGGCCCAGGCTAATGATCTGCTTATATGGTATCAAATTCCACCATGGCAGCTGCAGAAATTTAAATTAATCAAAATATGGAATGGTGACCATGCACAGAAATCTGTTGTAAATGGAGGGAAATCTACCATCTTATCTGGTTTAATGTGACTCACACCCACATCAGCGAACGACTCTTAACTGCCTTCTGAAATAATCTAGCAAGCTACTCAGTTCAAAGGCAGTTTGGGATGGGCAACAAATGCTGGCCTTGTGAGTGATGCTCAAATTCTATAAAAAAAGTAAAAAGACCACATTTGAGAGCCAATATTCACAGTTTCCAAAGAATACTTAAAACCAGTGGTTGTAGTACAGAAAAATGCCACCTCGTCAATGTGATATGCTGGTTCTCTACAGCAGCAATTCAGCTAGTTGCACTGTCAGACCCTTTCCACATAGTCCTGCAATTTTATTTCCTCTTTTGAAAGCCATGGTTGAATTTTAATACAGATTTTATGTGGTCAAATTCAGATCAGTCTGCTTCCAGCTTTCTTCTTGTGGCTATATTTATATTTGCTATCAGAGGAAATATTATAGATACAGTAGAAATTAATTAGGATATTCCTGAGTATAAAGTTAAAAAGGAGAAAGTGAGGACTGCAGATGCTGGAGATCAGAGCTGAAAAAGTGTTGCTGGAAAAGCACAGCACGTCAGGCAGCATCCAAGGAGCAGGAGAATCGACGTTTCGGGCATAAGCCCTTCTTTCTGAAGAAGGGCTCATGCCCGAAATGTCGATTCTCCTGCTCCTTGCTGCTGCCTGACCTGCTGTGCTTTTCCAGCAACACTTTTTCAGCTATAAAGTTAAAAATCACACAACAATAGGTTAGAGTCCAACAGGTTTATTTGGAAGCACTAGCTTTTGGAGCGCTGCTCCTTCATCAGGTGGTTGTGGAGTATAAGATTGTAAGACACAGAATTTATAGCAAAATAAAAGTTCTGGGATTTACATATGAAAGAACTGAAACCAAAATGGTCACTCTAAAACTTGAGTAATTCAGTTAGCACCATTTTCCTGCTTTCTGCCATTAATCCTTCACATTCTTCCTTTTCAGATAACAAATAAATTCCTGTTTTGAATGCTTCCATCAATCCTGCCTCCACCACAGACTCAGGCAATACATTCTAGACCTTAACCACTTGCTATGTGAGGAGGGCTTTCCTCACTGCAACATGACATGCCTTATCTCATAGGCTCACTATAAATGCTTGCTGTTGTTGCAAAAACAGTAATTGACTTCCTTTTCATCTCTCTCCTGAAGTTGCTAACCAGTGTGTATTTTTATAAATGTTGAGCACCATTCAGTACCTCATCCGTATAGCCATTGTTGATTTCATAGCAGAAGCTGTTGGCATCAGCAAACTTCACCTGTGTATAATATCTCAGATAATCCTAACCCTGCACTATTTCAGCATTTACACAAGTGCTGGCATGTGATCAGTAGCGGGAACCACAATTAATTTTGTGTTTCCATAGTCCATGAACACTGAAGCTTACTTGTTGCATCACCCCAGTTGCTGCCAGACCAGAAACAAGCAAAAACCAAGAGAATAAGTATATCAACTCTGCTAAATATTTATATCAGCCAACTGTCAGGTACATTTGGAACCTGTCATCACACTTCAGAATCTTCTAATCAATCTACTGAGAAATCCACAAGTATTTCTACTTGTCTGATACATAGTGCTCAATCTATCTATAAACATCTTAATTACATCCAGCCTGACCTTATAACTCAAACCCTCCAGTCTCAGTAACACCCTTGTTTTTTTGGATCCTTTCCAATTTAAAAACATCCTTCCTATAGCAGGGTGACCAGAATTGTATGCAGTAGTCCAAATGTGGCCTTACCAGTGTCTTGTACAGCCATGAGGAGAAAGTGAGGTCTGCAGATGCTGGAGATCAGAGCTGAAAATGTGTTGCTGGAACAGCGCAGCAGGTCAGGCAGCATCCAGGAAACAGGAGAATCGACGTTTCGGGCATAAGCCCTTCTTCCTGCCCGAAACGACAATTCTCCTGTTCCCTGGATGCTGCCTGACTTGCTGCGCTGTTCCAGCAACACATTTTCAGCTCTTGTACAGCCATAACGTAACTCCTACACCGACTGATAAAGCCAAGCATGCCAAAGGCCTTCCTCACCACCCTGTCTACCTATGATGCTACTTTCAAGGAACTATGCACTTGCATCCCCAGATCTCTCCACAACACACCCTAGGGCTCTATCATTAACTGTGTGAGTGATTGGAACAAGGGTGTTCTAATACAAACAGGAGTCTCAGAGATTCTCTTCATTCCAGTGACTGGCTCTGATCAAGCTAATCATAGTCCATGTACAATCCATGCATAAATAAAAGGTGACTTGGTGACGGGATACCTGCCTCTTTGAAGTTATTTCAGTGGTGATGAAAGAAAACAGTACGCTCCTGAAGAAATTTTGCTTGCAACAGTTGTCTCTGAGTTGGGGTAGGCATTTCTGGCATCATGCCTTTATTTGAGAAGCGTGACTCATTCAATCCTGATGTTGAAGACCAGGCCGAGTATGCGGAAAGACTGTGTTTCTTTTATGGGCAAAAGACTTTGGGGCAGACGAAAAACAATGAGTAATTCTTCTGACTGCTTGCAGATCTATAGAATTTTCAATTATTAGGAGCCAAACTTTTTTTGAGACTCCAGATACTAAAATCTTGTAAGAGCTGATGATTTAGCGAAGGAATATTATGAAAAGGTTGGTTTGCAGCCGCAGCAGGTAATTAAGAAGGCAAATGAAATATATCCTTCTTTGCTAGAGGGATTGAGTTTAAAAATAAGGAGGTTATGCAGTAGCCGTATAGGGTACTGGTGAGGAATACTGTGCACAGCTTTGGTCTCCTTACTTGAGGAAGAATGTACTGGCTTTGGAGAGGGTGCAGAGGAGGTTCACTGGGTTGATTCCGGAGTTGAGAGGGTTGGTTTATGTGGAGAGATTAAGTAGACTGGGCCTACACTCATTGGAATTTAGAAGAATAGATGTTATAGAAACATATAAAATTATGAAGGTCATAGGTAAAATAAAAGTAGAGTGGATGTTTCCACTGGCAAGCAAAACTAGGACAAGAGGGCATAGCCTCAAATTACGGGGACAAGATTTAGGACTGAATTAAGGAGGAATTTATTCACTCAAGAGGTTGTGAATCTGTAAAATTCCTTGCCCAGTGAAGCAGGTGAGGCTCCCTCATTGAATGTTTTTAAGGCAAAGATAGATAACCTTTTGAGCAGTAAAGGAATTAAGGGTTATGGTGAGCGAGCCATTAGATAGAGTTCAGTCCATTAAAAGATCAGCCATGATCTTATTGAATGGCAGTGCAGACTTAATGGGCCAGATGGCCTACTCCTGCTCCTATTTCTTATGTTCTTATGAAACCAAACCTCCTCTAATTCTAAGATGCTATCGGTTTTATTCGGCAGTTCAAGAACCAGGAGAATCAGTATTGGGATTTTTGACAAAGTTAAGACAAATGATAGAGGAATGTCATTTTGGGTTAACACTGAATGAGATGCTGAGGTGGCTAAGTCTTTGGGACCTGATAAAATGTGTCTCAGGGCGTTATGGTAAGTTAGGAAAAAAATTATGGGAAGCATCAAATGCTGGAGATCACAGTGGATCAGGCAGTATCTATGTTTTGAGTCTAGGTGAATGACCCTTCATCAGAGCTGACGTCAGCTGCCTGACCTGTTGTGATCTCCAGCATTTGTTGTTTTCAGTACAGGTTCCAGCATCTGCAGTAATTTGCTCCCCAGAAATTGTGGGAATCCTAGCAGAGATGTTTGCACCATCTATAGCCACTGGTGAGGTACCGGAGGACTGGAGGGTGGCTAATGTTGTGCCTTTATTTAAGAAAGGCTATTAGGAGGAGCCTGGGAACTATAGACTGGTGAATCTGACATTTGTGGTGGGTAAGTTGCTGTAGGGGATTCTGAGAGATAGGATTTACAAACATTTGGAGAGACAGGGACTAATTAGGGATAGTCAGCATGACTTTGTGTGTGGGGAATCAAGTCTCACAAACTTGCTTGAATTGTTTGAGGATATAACCAAAAAGATTGATAAGGGCAGAGTGGTAGACATTGTCTATATGGAGTTTAGTAAAGCTATGACAAGATTCCGCATGGTGGACTGATTAGTAATGTTAGATCACATGGGATTCAAGGTCAGCTTGTCAATTGGATACAAAATTGGCTGATGGCAGGAGTCAGAGGGTGGTGGGGGAGGATTGTTTATCAGACTGGAGGTCTGTGATCAACAGTGTTCCGCAGGGATCTGTTCTGGGTTCGCTGTCGTTTGTCATTTATACAAATGATTTGGATGAGAATTTAGGAGGAATGGTTAATAATTTGCAAATGATGCCAGAACTAGGGTATAGTTGATAGTGAAGAGGATTATCTATGATTACAAAAGTATCTTGATCAATTGGGCCATTGGGCTGAGGAGTGGCAGATGGAGTTTAATTTGAATAAATGTGAGGAAAAGCATTTTGGTAAAGTGAACAAAGGCAGGACTTGTACAGTTAATGGTAGGGCCTGGGTAGTGTTGTCGAATGGAGAGACATAGGGGTTCAGGTGCATCAAAGGTAGACAGGCTGGTTGAGTAGGTGTTTAGCATGCTTGCTTTCATTGCTCACACCATTGAGAATAGGAGTTTGGACATTATGTTGAGGTTGTACAGGACATTGGTGAGGCCACTTTTGGAGTACTGTGTATCAGTTCTGGTCACTCTGCTATAGGAAGGATGCTATTAAATTGGAGAAGATTCAGAAAAGATTTACCAGGATGTTGTCAGGACTGGAGATTTTGAGATTTAAGGAGAGGCTGGATAGATTGGGACTTTTTCACTGGAGTGTAGGAAGTTGAGGAGTGACCTTTTAGTGGTTTATAAAATCATGAGGGGCATAGATAAGGTGAATAGCAAAGGTCTTTCTCTGGTGGGGGCGGTTTCAAAACTAGAGACATATTTTTAAGGTAAGAAGAGGATGAATTAAAAGGGACATGAGGGACAACTTTTTCACACAGAGGGTGGCTGGTATATGGAATCAACTGCCAGAGGAAGTGGTAGATGCAGCTACAGTTATAACATTTAAAAGATATTTGGATAGGTGCATGAATAGGAAGGGTTTAGATGGATATGGGCCAAATGCAGGTAACTGGGACTAGTTTAGTTTGGGAAACTTGGCTGGTATGGACAAGTTGGACCGAAGGGTCTGTTTCTATGCTATGTCTGTATAAATGGGTGTCTTTGTATTTCTACATGATTGGTCTTGACTCTCTCCAACCATTTCAAGGATCTTCTCATCAGGGGCGAGGAGCCAAATGTTGGCCACTCCACTGCCCATCCTGGCTCTTTCTGATATTTTCTCCTGCAATGAAACAGAAGGAAAGAATGAGTGAGATGGAAGTTGATGGAGGAGCAGTGGTAGTGCAGGAAAGGAGAGGTAGTGAGTTGTTGTCCCTAGTAAGTGAGCAGAAAGTACAGAGGGCAGGTAGAGTTATAATTTAGGAGGATGATATGTGAGAACCACGAGTCAAGATGTGACATGCAATGGTAAAAGTTGTGGACCATTATCCTTGGTGACGCTACTGTGCAGTTGGAAAGTTAGAGTGGGTGTGAGGTAGCCAAGAGGAGATGATGGCACCTTCCTCCTGCATTACTGGGCTTTTCTTTTGGTCCAAGAAGTGAAATTGACTGGCTGCTGTCTCACCTCTGATTGTATGAAATCTGATGGTATGGCTTCCTTCGCTAGTTTGTAGGAAAGAGGATGGCCTTTCTAGCTACCACATCATTCACCAGCACCTCCAGGTCCCTGATGGACAGAACAAGGTCACCAGCTTCCCTTTCTGGGATATCTCAGTTCTGGTAATGTTCAAGCACCATAGGGACAAGGCGAGTTCCTGACTTGTTACCTTTAAAGTGGTGCCCAGCTGCAGTTTAAATATGGGGCCAGCAGAGTGAATTGTGCAATGTGCTTGTAATAGTGCTTATGTATGAGATGTGCACTGTTAGCATGGGTGCATAATTAATGAGATTAGCAATTGAAGATAGCATGAGAAATGTTACTATGAACCATGATGGGAGAACCGCCTTGAAACTCCCCAAAAATAATACCTAACCCAAGACTGGGAAAATTCAGCCCGCAGAGTTTGTTTCCGAGTCTCCATCACACATCCTGTCTCACTTTCCTCTACTCTCAGATTCTCCAGGTCTGATTTTGATTTTGTCTTTATCATATGATTTATCTCACCTAGTTTACATGATACCTTGTACTCTATAATCTTTCCTATTCTATACTTTTTGTCAACATGTCTGCATCTTTTTCTCAATCTCACACTGTGAACCAGCACTTTCACAATGTGACTTGCACTGAACTTATACCTGTTCTGCTTTGCTTTTCCTGTTTGCAACTTACCACCTAAACACATAAATAGTATAAAATAACTGGAGCCTGAAGCGCACACAAAAAAAATATTTAATTTTAGTTTCTCTTTTATTAATGTTATGAAAATTATTTTAAAGCCACTAATACATCATTCTTTCATGGCAAGTACAACAAGTGTAACAAAATACCTTGTTGAAGCTTTTATTTTCATTTAACTTTGATACCATTATAATATGAAATATTAAAGAAAATATAATGCAGATCACACTATGGAGAACTTATTGAAAATAAATCATTACAAAACACCAGAAATAGTTACTTAAGGCTGTTCTGCACAAAATAGATTGGAGATAAATTTATGTTGATTAAATACTGTTGCTAATGTTTGAGAAAGTTTGAAGTATTATTTAGCTGTGAAACTATTCCATGCTATCATATGTGCATTTCATCTGAGGGGAATGGATGACACAACTCTGACCTTATTCCATCTAGGAAATGTTGGGCTTCTGCTCACTGTCAGACTCCATGTTAGTGTTGATGAATAGGGAGCATATGATTTGTGTTGTTTAAGAATTTGTGATGTTTTTGACCATGAATTGTCAACTTTTATTACCAGTACTGAATCTGACTGCAGCTTCTGGATTTGGCACAAACGCAGATTAATGTCAAAGTTCTGAAGTTGCCGTTTGCCATTCATTGTTTCTCCACAAGTGGTGTGATGTCACCCCCTATCCATATCCTCATGTCAGCCCTAAAACCAGCAATCAATGAAATCAGTTGATAAACTTCCTCATTGCTGCTCTAATACTGTTAGAAATCCCATGAGCACTTGAGCCTTATTCATTGAAATATAGTTGTGTCTTTAATTGTAATTAGAGCAATAACTACTGTTTTCATGAGGTGCTGAGGTTTACTGATGATTTGCAACTATTATGCAATGGTAACTTTGTCAGTTCCTGTATCATAAATATGAGACTTGGGTCATTTAGTACAGATGGAATTCAGTGAGCTTTTCTTACAGCTCATGATTTTTACATAGGTACACTATGATCACAGGTATTTGCACGTCTGAGCTCAAGCTAAGCAATTCAGAAGTACTGTAGCATGTTTCCCTACAATTTGTCAGGCTGAAAGCGGACAGAGCTCAGTAAGGTGGAGACTTAGAGCCTTATAACATTAGGTCACATGTCGTGCTATTGTGATGATTTCATAACCATGTCCCTTAAAGGTATATTGCACATCTGCTGTGAGACATAACCACAACAACTGTGAACAACCATTCTGACCCTGAAAAATTGTAGACCATTATTGACTCTCTCCATTATGATTCATTTACTATTCTTTTAAATAAATCTTTAAAACCATTTTCTTTAGTGTTTGCTCATCTTTTTACTTTTGCCGTTCCCCACATGCATATTACAACATTAATTTTACTTTTTGTAAAGCAATTTAAATATACTAGTGTTTTTTTGAATATCTTGGTTTGGAGTCTGAAATTGTTAATGTATTTGGCAACTTAATGATAAAATTCAACTGAATACTGGGAAATCCTATAAAATACTGTACAATCAGTTGAATTTTGCAAGAACTAAAGTTCTCCCCACAGAGATAACTAGATCTCTCCAAAACTTTTTGAAGTTGTGAATTGGTATTGCTTTGTCACTAACCACAAATTAGCAGTCAATGTATTTAGATTGTTACATGTAAATATTCATTGCAGGATCTTTTATATTGCTACAGAAATGTTTTCAAAATGCACTCAAACAAATATGAGAAAGAGAATGTCTATAAAAGCATAGAATGTGCAATTGTAATTATCTCTGAATTGTCTCTAGATCTGTTAATGTATTTTATTCCACACTGCTTAGTGCAACCCCTGGATTAAAATCTAGTTATAATTTGGTGAGATTCCCAATTTACAGTAATTGAATAATGATTTGTTTCCAATTTTTTGATATTTTTGATTTTCTCATAAAACAGTTCACTGTTTATACTCCTTGCAGGTTCAGGATTTCTTTTAAAGATTGCCAGCACAGAATGAAGTGTGGTTATGTATCATGTTTAGCAGTCTGTAACCATGTGATAAGTCAAATAGATAGATAGTATTGGATATTTAAAAACTGTGTGATATGTAGATTGGATTTGTGGGGTCCAATCGGACACCACAAAACAGGGTCAGATCATGCTAAGGCAATGATTTATATTCCAAGCACTAAGCACAAGCTGAGCACTTGCAGTTTGTCCTGTATTGTTTATCAAAATTTCCAGATATACAAACCACAGCCCCCAAACCACTTGAGAGATCAGTTGAATTTTTTATGTACAATGTTACATTTCTTTGATATCTACCCCACTGTCCAACTTCACAACAGATCCCTCAATCCTTCCCTCAACTATCTCCTTTTTTAACATATCCCTTAACCCTATCTATCAACTGCCTATCTGCTCACCATATCTTTCCATTGCTTTCCACTTTTCAGGTCTGATTTTTATTATAGTGAGAAGTGATAATAGCTTGTTTCCATGAGGTTAATTGATGTACATATATTTTTCCAGAAGTATTGGTCATATTTTAAAATCTTTGCTATCAGCTAAGTTACGGAGATACTTATCAGGAAAGATTAAACAGACTGGGGCTTAGAAGACTGAGGGAGATTGAAGAGTCATCGAACTGAATATTAACTCTGTTTCCCTTTCCTACAGATGCTACCAGATCTGCTGAGCTTTTTAGGCATTTTTCTTGCCTCATTATAGAACATATTAGCCTGAATGTCCTGTGTTTAGAGAGAAGAACAATTAGTCATAGTTCTTTATCCTTCTTCTGGTCCCATGCACTGTGTTGAGAAGTGCATATGAGCAGATATCAGCTGAGTAAAGAATTAATTTGGTTGTATTATGTTCATAGATAATTTATCAGCTGATATGCACACAAGAAAATAGAAATTGAGTAAAATGCCAGATGGTTGCTGGTAAAAGGTAGTATATTTGGGAGAGGAGAGAATGTGGGGTAGGAGGGGTGTATGCAAATTGAGAGACAAGGACAGAAAGCATTTTGTGCTTTGATGCCAAAAAATAGGGAAATAACAGACTATATGTCACTGGGAATTTTGCAGTACTTTTAAATTTCTGGTAATTCCAATATATATTCGTCAAAAATTCCTTATTCATAACATTGTCCATATCGACTTCTGACAGATCTCCTTTTCTTCATAAATTTCAATCTGAGTTTTGCTTAAAAAAAAATACATTTGCGTGGCTACCTGGGAGTAGATTATCAATCGTTATTAACTGCTGCAATTTCCACAATAAAACCCCACCAGAGTCCACTTGTTAATCAAACAATATTCTTCTCTCATACAGTATAAATATTGGTTCTCCCCTTAAATTGATATTCTTGTGAATTGGCCTGATGAGTGCAATACATAATGTTTTGACAAAATGTTTTTTTCAGTAATACACAAATCCTGAACCAAAGGAAAATATAAATTTATGCAAACATTTACTGTTTATTATACATTCTATTCCAAACTGATGTGTTTCCATCACCCCATTTTTCTACTGTACTACAGGAGCTATCTGCTTTCTCAAAGTCTCCACTTTTAAGTATCTGTGCTCCATGGCTTTCCTGTGCAGTATCTTTGAAATAATCTTGAAGTTCTTTGGGATACTCGTATGTTGAAGATGTTTTTAAATTGTAAGTCCATATTGGTTATACTGGATGAGAAATAATAAATAACAACTTTCCAGCAATCCTAGTTTTCTAAGACAGTATATTTAAAGATTTAATGACATAGCAATGATAGAAACACCAAATCTACTAGAGACTTGTGGTGCTCTGTAATCTTCCCCCAACCTGCTATGCCTTTGTATACTGTAATGTATGCAGTGTAATTTGTTTTTCTCATTGCATTCTGTTAAAATTTGGCTGCCATCTTTTAACAGTGAGTTGGCTGCATGGGTGAGGATGTCTTTGGTCATCATGAAAAATAGTGATTAACATCATTGGTGCAGTGACTGACAGGATTCAGAAGTAGATAATGGTAGAAATGATTAATATACAGGAATGTAAAATTTGGATAATATGGGGAGAATATTGTACCCAGCAGAACTTAATAAGAGCTAATATCCAAGGTTAATTATGTTAAAATATAATATCTGTGTAACTGGGCTGTGTGGTAATGAGATGGAATGCTGCCTGTACCAAGCAACTGAACACCTTTTTCTGACAAATACTTCAGTGGATAGCTCCGTAATGACACACAAAACCCAGGATATAGTAGCAGCTGGTTATAAATGCCAGTTTTTTAAAACACTGGCAATGTTGTAGAATTGTGAAGACAATTTAACGAAGGCACATGTATGACATTTGTATTTTCATGTAGCGCATTTAACGTAGTAAAATATCTTTAGGCAATTCATTGTGCCATATAATGGGATATTAGGACATGTGATCAAAGGTTTGGTCAAACAGATTTAAAATAAGAAATGAGAAGAAGAGAGATAGAGATGAGTGTATAGGAAATGCCAGAGTTCAGGGGCCTTGCAATTGAAGGCGTGGCTTCTGCAATAGCAAGAATGATTAAAATCCGGGGTGTTTAAAATGCCAGAGTTGAGCGCAAACACCTCTGAGGTTGGTAATTGGAAGATGGTAACAAAGGCAGGAAAAGTGGAGGTATCTGAAAACTGGAATAATAATTTTAATATCAGGTCATTACTTAGTTAGAAGTCAATATAATCAGCAAGAGTGGGTTGATAAAGGATCAGGACTTAGTACAAGTTAGGATCTGGCATCAGAGTCTCGAATGTCCTCAAGTTTATTGATGGTGCAACAAGTCAGGCTGGTCAGAAGTGCATTGAGATTGTTAAGGCAACAGTGCTTTATTTACTTAGTCATTTTAACCTATAGCTCTGGTTATCATTGACCCATAAAGAGGGCTAAAGATTATGGCATTTCATATCTTCATTTTCTACGTTTTCCCAATTTTGTATGCATTATTGACCGCTATGTAATTTAGAACCATGCTATTTTAATAAACTTCTGAAGTGGCATACACTGTGCTGTCCACTTGATTTAAAGTTTAATGATTTTTAAGATTGAAATAACTGGAAAGAGAAATGTAGTGCAATCATCAACTCTCAGGGCAGGTCTCTGTGTATTAACCGTATAGCAGACACATCAGCTGAGAACCTTCAGGAAGCATGCTGCTCTTGAACATGGGAGGAATGAGTGCCCATGGCACTTGATGACCCCTCAGACTGGCTTAGCGCCATAATGCTACTAAGGACCTGCAATATTAACTCCATAGACAAATATGAACAAGTGAATAAGAATCTAATAATCAGGTCATTGTAGTAGATGAAGCTATTGAAATTTGGCTAGTGGAATAATAAGACTGTTGATCTTTCTGTTTGACAACGTGTGGGACACAGTGTTCTGCATATATTGTAATTTATGGAGGTTGGAAGTTGAAGGCAACAAAAGAACACCTGAAGTTGTAAACACGTGCAGTAAATTCTTGGTATTGAATTGCTAGGGGGACCAATGGGCAATGTTACAGAGTTGATGATATCTCGGTGTCGGTGGTTGATGAGATAGATACACATGAACAGGGTTAGGCTATTCAGCCTCTGGATAAAATTGTTGAGCTTTTGAGAGAGACAAGATGCACAGTCCTGGGAATGTTCCCCAACAAACAGCAGTTTGGGAGAAGGCCACGATTGTAGGAGTCTGCATTGAGGAGTTTGGAGAAGCCCGTGATCATGATAGTTGGGGCAGAATGATAATTGGGGCTGGAGGAAACCAAAGGCATTCTTGTACACCCTGGGAAGAGCTCTTCCTGATCCACAAAAGATTGCAGCTCCCAGTTTCCTCTTAGCAATCTAGTTTCCCAACACCTGGAAAATACAGCAGCAAAAATTTCAAATGATCTCCCAGTTGTACTGTGGAAACCAAATTTAAATATATTAATTAAGTGACCCACTTCTGCACAGGAGGGCAGTGAAATATTCACTGCCATAAAGCAGCTGGGAATGTATATGCAGGAAGCTGGGTTCATATTCCTTATAGTTCACTATTTTACCCTCTCCTGCCGTCTTATCTCATGGACATTAATGTTCAGGTCAAAAGGTTACGGATAGGGAGACCAACACATAGGTGTGGGAGCAAGTATAAACTAAGCCACCCTTCAAGAAACTGATGATTGATTTGAACGGTTTTACACCATGCCCAATACTACTTTCCATTTAAGTCAATATTCATCAGCTTGTAAAACAAGCAATGAGAGTGCAGCCCAGGAAGTTAGGATTAAATAACTTCCAATTACAGGTGGGAGAGAATTTTAAAATTGTAACCTTAGTCGAAAAATATCACACCTCAATACACTTGCGTGTTGTTTAGGTATCATGCTAGTAAAATATTAACAGTTGAGCAGGTTAAAAATTTGCCAGAAAAGGAGAATTTTATTTTTGAAGTAGGAATAAAACTTCCAGCTTGGCTTTTTCTGATCAGGAGATTGGGATTCACAAGTGGCTGTCCTTTACAAATCAAAGTTAAGAATGTACCTTTTGAGTGTTTCTGCTTTGTTACCTTGCTGAAAGTGACTTGCTCAAGCATAACTTTAGTTTAGGTGGAGTATGGCCTTGTGCACTAGATGGTATAACAATCTTATAAAATGCCATTACGATGTGAGATCCATAAGAAAGGAACAAAGAAATGCATTTAATCAAATACTGTTTTTGACTTTCAGAACACTTCACAGCCAATATAATACTTTTTAAAGTCTAGTTGCTCTTATAGTGAAGGCAAACGTGCAACACCTTTTTGCACAGCCAAGTTCCACAAACAGGAATCAGATTAATGATGGGAATTATTTGATTTTAATGATGTACATAGGATACCAAAAGAGCTCTGATATTTTTTCCTAGTAGGGTGGAATCTTTTGCATTAATCTGAGAAGCAGGCAGTGCTCCAGTTTAATATATCATCTAAAAGACCCCACATCCAAATGTGCAGCACTTGTACAGTATTATTATGCAGCACAGTGTTGGAATTTTGGCCTTGATTAAATACTGGGTGGTGAGTGAAGCTAGTATATAATAATAGTAATTTTCTCTGGTATGATATGTTCATTTTCAAAAGCAGCCATACTTTTGGTCTCGGAAGACATTTTGCTCTGTTTTGTGCTGTAGGCCAACATCCAGTGGGATTTGGATTTAGAATTACTCAGACTCATTAAACAGATATCTTAATTGCATTTTTACATTTAAAAATTAAAACTGCAAGCATGTGATTCTCTCCTCACTGGCTACAGATCAAGAATCTAAACTTGCAAATTTGACTTAATTCAATGTTAAGTGGAAACCTTATCCTCATGGGTTACAGGAATCCTGCTACCAGATTGACCACATGTAGTTGTGCCCATTAATATCTGATACACTGTTCCATTAAATATAGGCATAAAAGAGTGAAACAGTATTAGATGACAGTTTGGTGCTTAAATGGAGAATGCCTTTAGAACCTGCAGAGAGGGGAAGCTGCATTTGTACCCATGTGCTAGACATGCAAGGATTGTCTTTATTTCCTCGTATTACACCCTTGATTGGAGTACAAATGTACTATCTTATCTCTTCCCTGTACTATCTTATCTCTTCCCTTCCCTTCATACATATATTGTATGAAGTTAATTGAAGAAAATTTCTTCTTTCATTCATGGGATATGGGTGTTGATGACAAGGCCAATGTTTATTGTCAATGTCTAAACTTTAAGCTGGTTAGCCTAACATCTGCCCTTGGACAAATGCTGGAATCGATTAACAGGGAAGTAATAGCAGGACATTCAGAATATAATGTTCATTTTCTTCTGAGGCAGTTCTTCAGGATTGAGGATGACTTTCTCCCACACTGGTATGGTGAATTCTGAGGTGACTAAATAGCACAATGCTGGGTCCACACACACTGTCACAGTTGGTGCAGGTATTGTTTGGCAATGTTGGTATATGGGATGCTTGAGTTTTTCCACTCTTCTTCTGACATTGTGCTTGACATTTATCTGGCCTGTCAGGGTGTACATACCTTTGAGATTTTTCTTCTCCAGTTTGTGTGGTCTTAGACAAGAGTCAGTGGTATTATTGCACTTTGTTGCAGAAATTTTAAAGATATCCTTGAAGGAGAAGTTTCCTCTGCTGGCCTGGTAGCAATATCCCCTCTAAGTTAGGTTCCACCATGGTGATCAGTGTCAGCATGTCAGCCGTGGAATTGACTTGCAGTTCTAGAAGCTACTGCTGTGCAAGGACCTCAGAGACCAGCACAGATGGAAAGAAAATTAGACATTATGCTGCCTGGTGGTGCTTGCTATAATGGAACTTGGAGTAGAGAGCTTGTTTTGAAACTGTTTTGTCAGGTGTGAGGATGCTGTGGCCTTCCCAATACAGCTGAATAACTAACCAATGTCTTAATAGGAGGAATTTTGGCTAGAGAGAGTTCACTGATATTGGAGCACCTGTCCTTTTCTAAATAGCCAGAAGCTCTGCAGGCACACTGGAGGTGATGTTGATTTTCATGATTAATATCTGCCCTCACAGAAGGACCCAAGATATTGTAATTGATTCATATTATCTAGTGGCTCACCATGGATCTTGGTAGTGGGGAGGTAAGGAACAGATAATGTTGTGCAGCAGATTGGTACAGGCTGGTAGATTGTACCTCAGGCCCATTCTGTCATATTTCTGTGAATGCCATAGTGCAGCAGGCAGAGGATGATCATGGATTTCTGCAGGCAGTCACATTTGAGGAAGGCACTCCACATTTTCCCAGTTGTTAGAGTTTGAAGGCCTTGGTGAGGTCAAAACAGGCCATATATAAAATTGCTGCTTCTCGCTGAACTTTTCTGTTCAATTTGCCTTGCTGTGAAATTCATGTCCAATATGCCTCTTGATCAATGAAAAACATATTCATAACTCAAGGAGGAGGTCTTCAGTCACTGGAAGAGACAATTGAGAAGGATTTTTGAAATGATGTTTTCAGTGGCAAATAGTAGGGATAACCTTTTTTAATTAGCTTGATTAATTTTCTCTCCCTTTTTGAAGATGATCACAACATGGACTCACCACGTAAACGCAGTGGCTAGAAGAGGTTAGGAATACTGTGATGAGTAAAACATCTCCTGACTCCTCAAAGCCTGTCCACCATCTACAAGGCACACGTCATGAAATACTCCCCACTTTCCCTGGAGGTGCAGTCCCAACAACACTCAAGAAAGTTGATACCATCCAGGACAAAGCAGCCCATTTGATTGTCCCTACATCGACAACCATCTACTCCCTCCACCACGGACCCTCAGTAGCAGCAGGGTTTATTATCTACAAGATGCACTGCAGAAATTCACCATAGATCCACAGACAGCACCTTCCAAACCCACATGCACTTCCATTCAGAAGGACAAGGGCAGCAGGTATGTGGGAACACCACCACCTTCAAGTTCCCCTCCAAACCACTCACCATCCTGATTTGGAAATATATCGCCATTCCTTCACTGTTGCTAGGTCAAAATCCTGGAATTCCCTCCTTAATGGCATTGTGAGCCAACCCACAGCAGGTGGACTACAGCAGTTAAGAAGGTAGCTCACCACAACCTTCTCAAGGGCAACTAGGGGTGAGTAATAAATGCTGGCCAGCCAGCGATGCCCATATCCCACTAATGAATATTTTAAAAAAATACGTCTCAGAGATCCTCTGGCATACTGTCCTCCTTCCAGTTGAGGAATATTATGAGTATGAGCCAAGAGTGTTTCTCTGCCATATGTTACTGTTTCAGCATTGATTCTGTCTGTGCTGGCAGACTTGGTGGTTCTCAGCTCTGAGATGGCTTTTTCAACCTCATGTTGCCCTTCAGTTGTGATGGTGACTAGTAGTATACTGATTCTGTTCGCCGAGCTGGAAGTTTTTGTTGCAAACGTTTCGTCCCCTGGCTAGGCGACATCATCAGTGCTTGGGAGCCTCCTGCAAAGCGCTTCTTTGATGTTTCCTCTGGTGTTTATAGTGGTCTGTCCCTGCCGCCTCCAGTTGTCAGTTTCAGCTGTCCGCTGTAGTGGTTGGTATATTGGGTCCAAGTCGATGTTAGCTGTCTTCCTGTTTGTCCTATATAGTGTTTTGTGCAATCCTTGCATGGTATTTTGTACACTACAAATCTTCGCACAAACTTTGAGTAGTATACTGAGAATGTGGTCAAGGACACTCAATGTTAGGATTGAGCCTCTGGCGGAGATTCTGAAGTTGGTGTTTCCAGTTTAGGAACATCTTGTGCTTAGGATAAAGTAGGTTTTAGAACTCCTGGTTGTTCTTGCTTCCTGGCAGAGAAACTTAAAATCTCCTTGAGTACTATTTATGATAAGTATAAGGAAGGGTCATGTGCTCAGAAATTAAATGATTCCTGTTTATTGAACATTGCCAGGTTGGTTGTGAGGCAATAACTGATGGTAGGTCATTCTTTGTCAGGTCCTTAAGTACATCAACTTGAAATTTGTTCTGCTGCTGTTTTTAAACAAAGCTAATGGATTAGGCCATGGTTGATCTAACAGATGTCATGGCACAGATGATGCAAACTTTTTTTTTGTTAGTGTATTTGGTCCTGTGAAGGTCTTGGAACAGGATGGCTGTATACAACAGTGCTTCTGACAAGGGAATGATAGAGATAGTGAATTAGATTGAAGAGTTAGTGTTAGTTCCAGACCAGAAGCATTTCAGGTATAGAAACTCTAGGGTATTATACGAATGGTGTTTTCAGTACTGTACTAGGGATTTGTTTTGGATACTACACCAAAGCTGTTCCATTTCTTTTCGCAGGTCTATAAAGACTTACCAGCTTTTATAGGTGCATTATTAGAAAGCATTCTATCTGGATGCATCACAGCTTGGTTTGGCAGCTCCTCTGCCCAGGAAGAGCAGAACATACAAAAGAAACTGCAGAGTTGTGAACTCAGTTCAGTCCATCATGCATGCCAACCTTCCATCCATTGATTTCAACTGTAGTTCTCACAGCCTCAGAAAGGCAACAAACATAATCAAAGACCCTTCCCACCCCGGTTATAATTTCTTCCAACCTCTTCCGTTGAACAGAACATACAAAAACTTACATACATGTACCAACAGATTCAAGAACAGCTTCTTCACTGCTGTTATTAGACTTCTGAATGGACCTCTTAAATTTTAAATTTAATGTTGATCTCACTGTTTATGCAGATTTTCTGCAGCCATAACATTGAATTCCTCACTCTGTTCTATTACCTTTATACACTTTGCACCCTCATACCCTTTTCTACCTGAACTGCATGCAAAACAAACTTTTCACTGTAACTAGGTATGTGACAATAATAAATGAAATGGAATGTAATGAAATCAAATCAAATCAAATTAAACATGTAAGGTTCTAAGAATCCTGGCAGGGTAGATGCAGAGAGGATGTGTGCACTTGTGGGGAAATCTAGAACTGTTGACCCAGTTTAAAAATAAGGGATCACTCTTTTAAGACAGATGAAGAGAATTTTTTTTCTCTTAGAGTCATTAATCTTTGGAATTCTCTTCCCTAGAGGTCAGTGGAGACTGAGCCATTTAATATATTCATGGCTATGTTAGGTAAAAACAATGACTGCAGATGCTGGAAACCAGATTCTGGATTAGTGGTGCTGGAAGAGCACAGCAGTTCAGGCAGCATCCAAGGAGCAGTAAAATTGACGTTTCGGGCAAGGGCTTTTCCCCCAAACGTCGATTTTACTGCTCCTTGGATGCTGCCTGAACTGCTGTGCTCTTCCACCACCACTAATCCAGAATCATGGCTATGTTAGACAGGTTTTTGATCGACGAGGGAGTTGAGGATTATGTTGGGGTACAAGCAGCATAGGAAAGCAAAGATTGTGATCAGATCAACAGTGAACCTCTTGAATGATGGAGCAAGTTCAATGAACTGAACAGCATATTCTTGTTTTATGTCTTATGGACTTAAATGACATAGGCACTGGAAATTACAAGGTCACTGCTCTGTTCACTGTCACTATCAACAATGTGCAAAAATTGCATTTCTTGTCTATGACTTACCTAGTTGTATCATGGAAAACTTCCATCTGAAAATCGGATGGAGGACTGCTGTGCTGGCCATTATCGGTAGAGTGTGTTATCCTGAGAAGCATTGTACTTGTCCTCAGCCCACACTGATCCTAGTCAAATTCAATTACTTTAGCAGTTACATGGAGTGACATTTTTCAGGCCCACATGTACAGTGCAGGCAGCTTTCAGGAAATGCCTAACTGCGTAGAAATACTAAATTGGCATCGCACAGCCAGTTCCTGTTAAATTAATAACTACTTTGCTACGAATCATTCATTTACTGAATAGGCAGATAAATCCACCCTTTTGCTAGTGGCTGTTTCGAAGTTTAATTTCTGATTGTAATTAAAGCTGCAACATCTCATCAGCTTCAGAGAGATTGCAGTAAGAGAAGAATCATTTGCTTGACAAAGAGCATTTTAATGTATTTTGTCCAAGTGTACAAGGCCAATTTGTTATGTATCAGATTCTAAAAAAGACCATAAGATATAGGAGCACACGTAGCTCATTTGGGCCATCAAGGTCTGTCATTCATCAAGATCTAATAATCCTCAAATGCATTTTTCTACCATGTCTCTATAATCTTTGATTCCATTGCTGATTAAAAATATTGAATATACTTACCAGCCCAGTTTCAACCACCCTCTGCAGTAAAGAATTCCACAGATTTTTTGACCCTCTGAGAGAAAACAAATCTTCCTCATCTCTGTCCTAAATGGACGATCTCTTATCCTTAGGTTGTGCCCACTGGTCCTTGACTCTCATAAAGAACAAAAGTAGCCCATTTGATCCTTTGAGACTGCTCCATCGTTTATTAAGATCATAACTGATCTGATTTTAGCCTCAATTCTACATTCTTGCATATCTCCAATAATCTTTCATCCCCTTGATAATCAAGAATCAGGATTTTATATGTTTCAATTAAGTCATCTCTTTCTGGAGGTGCCAGACAATGCAGGCCTAGCCCTATCTAGCCTTTCCATATAAGACATTATGCTCAATTCAGGTATTGGTCTAGTAAATCTCCTGTGAGCTGTCTCCGATATAATATCCTTTTGTAAGCATGATGACCAGTACTGTACACAATACTCCAGATAGCCTGTAAAACTGAAGCAAACCTTCTACTTTGCATTAACTTCACCTCGCAAGAAAGCATAACATTGTATTAGCTTTCCTGATTACTTGTTGCACCTGCATACTAATCTCCTGCAAGTCATGCACCAGGGCAACAAGATCACTGCATCTCAGAGTTCTGTGTTTTAGATAGTATGCTGCTTTTGTATTCTTTTAGCAAAAGTAGACAACTTCACACCTTCCCATTTTGCATTCTTTCTGCAGATCGTTGCCTGCTTACCCAACCTATTCACATCCCTTGTAAGCTGCTTACATTCTTCCCCAACTTACTTTCCTACAAGGGGAAATAACCTCTCTAAATCTACCTTGCCAAGCCCTCCAATAATCCTGTGTTTCATAGAGTCATAGAGATGTATAGCACGAAAACAAACCCTTTGGTCCAACTCGTCCATGCTGACCAGATATCCCAACCCAATCTAGTCCCACCTGTCAGCACCCGGCTCATACCCCTCCAAACCCTTCCTATTTGTATACCTATCCAGATGCCTTTTATGTCTCCTTTAATTCTCCTAAACGTCAATGAGTAAGGTCTAACCTGCTCAAACTCTCCTCACAAGAACATCCTTCCAGAATCATTCTTGGGAATCTTTCCTGGACTGCCTCCAGACATTATATTTTTAAATATTGTTCACAATATTTCAGGCGTGGTCTGACAAGTGCCTTGTATAATTTTAGCAAGACCTCCCTATTTTTGTGCTCTTCTATTTGTCTTCTCTATTCCCACTGAACTTGTATGTAAGTTTTTTTTGTTAATGATGCACAAGGATCCATAATCCCTCTGTACTACAGCTTTCTTTAGTCATTCCCCATTTAAATAATATTAGATCTTCTATTCTTTCTGCCAAAGTTCATAACCTCACATTTTCGCACATTGTGTTACATCTGCCAAGTTTTTGCCCATTCATTTAACCTGTTTACGTCCCCCTGCAGGCTCTGCTTCATCCTCACTACTTGCCTCCCACCCACTTTTGTGTCATCTGCAATCTTGGTGATAGTACATCCATTTCCATTATCTAAGTCATTAATATATATTAAAAATAATTGTGTCTCCGGCATTGATCCCTGTAGCGTTCCACTACTTACAGGTTATAATGTTGATTATGCTCCCCTTTATCCCAACTCTCTGTTTTTCTTAGTTAGCCAATCCTCTATCTATGCTAATAAACTACCACCTACACCATGTGTTCATCTCTTATTAAACAGCCCTAAGTGAGGTACTTTATCAAATGTTTTTTGAAACTCCACATATATTACTGAGTCCCTTTTATCGATCTTGCTTGTTACCTCTTCAAAAAACTGTAATAAATTTGTCAGGCATGATTTCCCCTCCCCCTTTCCCCATTTTGTATTTCTAAACGCTCTGCTGTTGCAATCTTTTTTACCTCCCTCCCTCCATTTTTGAATAAGCATGTTACACTGCAGTTTTCTAATCCTCTGGGACTTTTCTGAATCTAAGGATTTTTGAAAGATTACTACCAGTGCAGCTGTAGCTGCTACTTTTAAAATCCTTGGGTGATGAGCCATTCAGTTCAGGGAACTTATGAACTTTTAAGCATAAACCTATTTCCATATTACCTTTTCTCTGGTAATAGTTACTGTGTTTATTTCCTCCGCTTCTACCCCGGGCCCCTTGATGACTTAGTATTTTTGGAATGATATTAATGTCTTTTACTGTGAAGTCAAGAAATGTCATATCAAGCTATGAGTCAGGACCACTTTATGTCCCTTTTATTGTAATGATAGCCAGAGATCAAAGTCGTTCTCCAAGAAACCGATATACGTTATATAACCTAAAGCCTTGATATTGCATCATTTGGATTTCTCTTAATGTTATTTTATTGCTTCTGAAGTAGAACTTTGCAAAAGAGCCGTTCGTGCAGCATCTGACATTTACTAAAATATTACCTCCTGTACCTGAACAGTAGAATCATAGATCCACATTTTCTTAACTGTTTGATTTTCCCATCACAAGAAGTGTGTCTGATTTAATAGTGTAGATTTGAGAAGCCATGATACTTCTCTACAACCGAGTTGAGAAAACATGCCAAATGTGTATGGCAGTCAGGTGTGGCTTAGTGGCTAACATTATCACTTTTGGATCAACAGATTTCAGACAAAAGTTAATCCTGACAATACTGGAGGAGTACTGTAACTTTGGAGGAGCCTTTCAGATGATATTTCAAACTGTGGCTGTCTGCCCTCTCAGACAGAAGTAAAAAATCCAATGAAACTACTTTGTAGAGGAGTAGGGGAAGTTTTCCCTTGTATCACTGACCAGTATTTATCCCTCAATCAACATTATTGTAACATGAGATTTGAACACACAGCCAGCTCAATGACCATGAAGCAGCAATCTTTATTCCACAAGCATCAGATCATTATAAACAAGAAGGAAAATTCAGGAAAAGCAAATAATTATTTACAGCGTGTACATGGAATAAATATTGCAGATTAATTGAGACAGCCTTTTTCTCTTTTTCCTCTTTCCATCTGCCTCCTTCCATGTAAAGCCTTTTATCAAAAAAACTCAATTCAACTGCTCTAGCTGCCCTCCTTCACTGTTGCCACCTGCTCTTGGAGGTCCCATTACCCATTTCACTGCTTGAAACATGCTGTCCCCTCAGCAAGTACATATTGCACACAGTAACTGTGTGCTAATCAGTGACATGATTAAGAAGTTCAGTCGGATCATTCTAGCTAGAATGTTCATGTTCACATTGGTGACAGCATTCTCTTCTTTCAGCACTGATCTCAGCAAATGTTAAGATTTGGG
>NC_057717.1:104996771-105016159 GCF_004010195.1 Chiloscyllium plagiosum | reverse complement strand
ATAAATTTTTCTCCACACACCTTAAAAATATACCCTCCAAGTCTTGAAATCTCCCACCCTGTGGAAAAGACACCTGCATTCACCTTATCTATACCCCTCATGATTTTATAAAACTCTATAAGGTCACCCCTCAACTTCCAAAACTCCAGTGAAAAAAGGTCCTAGCCCTCTCCTGAAAACTTAATTCTTCATTCCCAGCAATATCCTGTTAAATTTCTTCTGAACCCTCTCCCTTTTAATAATATCCTTCCTATAACAGGGCAACCAGAACTGCCCACAGTCCTTCAGAAAAGGCCTCATTAACGTCTTGTACAAACTCAACATATTGCCCTAACTCCTAAACTCAAATGTCTGAACAATGAAGGCAAGCATGCTAAATGGCTCCTTAACCGCCCTATCTATATGTGATAGAAACTTCAAAGAATTATGTATCGGAATCTCTAGGTATCCCTGTTTGACAACACTACCCAAAGCACTACTTTTAATTGTATAAGTACCTGCCCTTGTTTATTTTGCAAAAATGCATTACCTCGCATTTGTCCTAATTGAACTGCATCTGCCATATTTTAGCCCATTTGACCCACAGATAAGATATCTTTGTAATCTTAGATAACCTACTTCACTGTCTGCTATACCACCAATTTTGGTATTATTCACAAACTTATGAACCATGCCTTCTATATTCCCATCTAAAACACTTTGTCATTTAAATGACAAACAAAAGTGAACCCAGCACTGATCCCTGTGGAACACCGCTGGTCACAGGCCTGCTATGTAACAGTTGTGATATAACTTTGCTGGATTTTGATACTTTTGCGATGACACTAGGGTGTTTGAACAAAGCTGCCCAGCAACAGGATTTGGATTAGTTGTACATGGCAGATTGTCACTGAACTGAGAGAAGACAGAGATCAATTGAAACACAGGTCTGCAAAAGCCTGCAGTAAGTGAAATTGTTCTTTCTCTCTTTCACACACTCTCTGGTCACTTTTCAAGAATCATTTGATCAAGGTCACCTTGTCAGTTCACTTGGATAAAAATAGTAATTATTCCAACTCAGCTTTCTACTCTTTTGGGCTTCTGGAAGCTAGTGTGAGAGCTTAGGCAGGGAGCTTTCAAACCTTTACGTTGTGTCACCAGCAGCCAATCTCATCTCCCCAAAAAACATGGTTCAAAAAACTAACTTCAACTACAGGCCTGTCATGATCGACTGACCATCTCGTCCCGAAGTTTCAATTACCATGCAGCATCTGCCATCTGCTTGGACATCAAGTCTGTTCCAGAACTATTTTCCAGGAACTCACCTCATTAATAGCCAACTTCTGTTATCTGTTTAAACACAATGCTCTTCCTGGGCTTGCTGTGTGTGTGAAAAATCAGCAAATTCTAACAATAGAGTATAACATAAGTAAATTTTAAAAGTTGTATGCTGTTTAAATGGCAAGAGATTGACAGATTCAATGGTCCAAAGGAATCAGGGGTCCTTTGTATATGAATCACAAAAAGTTCGTACTGTACGCAGGTTCAGAAAGTGATTAGGAAGGCAAATATAATTTAATTTATTGCAAGGAACTGGAGAATAAAAGTAGGGAAGTTTTGCTGCAGCTGTACTGGATGTTGGTAAGACCGTGTTTGGAGTACTATGTGTAGTTTTGGTCTCTTTATTTGAAAAAATATACAATTCCTTTAGAAACAGTTCAGAGAAGGTTCATTCAACTCTTTTTCCTAGGATGCAAGGCTTATTTTATGATAAATGATTAATATGTGATTTAATGTATCTTCTTTGGAGTTTAGAAGAATGATATTGATACATAAAGGTATTAAGAAGACTGGTTAGGATGTATACCAGGAGTATATTTTCTCTTGTGGGAGAGATTAAATCTGGGAAACATAGTTTAAGCATAAGATGTCTGTCTACCTTTTAAGATAGATATGAGGAGAATTTTTATTTTCTCAAAGAGTCTTTAGAGTGTGTAGAATTATCTTCTCCAGAAGGTAGTGCAGGTGGGTCATTAAATGTATTCAAGATTACTAAACAGATATTTGATAGACAAGAGAGCTGAGGGTTATGGGTTGGGGTCAGTAACTGATACCACAACCAGATCAGTCATTATCTCATTGAATGATAAAGAAAGCTTGATGTGCCAAGTAGTCTACTCCTGTTTTATTGCATCTTTTATGATGCTGCATTTTGACTAGCTTTTTAAAAATGGCTTTTTACTATAAAGGAGGCCAACTCCTATTCTAATGCATCAGCCACTGATCATTAAAACAATGGATAAAATGATGTGTATGTGTGCATTTCAACCTGGATGGAGATTGACATAGGTTAAGTACAAAGGTTTGGGTTTTAATGTTTGATCTGTGAGTGAGTGTTATGTTATCAAAATATTTTCTGCAGAAGATGGTGGGAATAGTCTAAGGTGAGGCATCTTCAGATGATCTTTCTTCTCTATTGTAGGGATACGGCATGCTTGGAATTATCAGAAAACAGCACAGTGAAGACTTGATAGTGTAGGATATCGGAGGTCACATTGCTCTTTTGCATTGATGTGCTTTCTTTTGTAAGAGGACTGCCTGTATATCATATAAGAGTGTGTGAGGATAGAGGTTGGGAGTTTTTTCCCTTTTCATACTCTTCAGAAACCACTGAAAAATTCATGGTGACTCAACATTAAGAATTTAATTTGCAGAAAATGCTTGTGATCAGATGACTCTCTGTAGTGCTGCTCAGAAGCTGTGGATATTTTGCTGTCATTTCTGTTGAGGTAGAACATGGCTTCCTTGTTCACTGACCACAGTGCGTGCTTAACACATAAGTTGTTCCTTTGACCTGTAACTGTTTATGTACTGGATTCAACTTTAGAATCTTAGAAAATGTTGCTTCTTTCTCTTTTATTTCATCCTTTGCACTCCTTTTTGCCTGCCCTCTCATGGCACACATTGTTTTTTTGCCAAAGAGATAAAATGAAATACTACTACACATTTATATTCCTGTTCTCTCTTTGTGCCAAAGGGCAAAAGCTTCTCAATTTTCCATCCATCTTCTTCAAAGAGGCTTCTTTTGCATCAGCAAAACCAATAATTATAAACATATACCTAGTGTACTATTCACAAATCTGCTCCCCCTAATGCAGGACCATTCCTGTGGTTCCCATGCCAAACTTCGTCCCCTGAAGTAAACTGTCTCTCTTGCTTAGTGAGGACTCATGTCCAGCATTGGCATTCCTGATACCATTTCACCCGCTTCCCCTCCCCTCACACCCCATTAATAACTCTGCTTGGAGCCATCACTGTAGTTGCATAAAGGGCAGTGTTATGGACCAGGCTAGACCCCTCAAAACATTTAAAGAAGGTAGCCCAGACCTGAACTTTGCTAGTTGTTTTAAGCAGGTGTATAGTGGATATTCCAGAAGAGATGCTGCTGGTCAAACCACTTAGTTTAAAGTAAAACAGAATTTATTTACACGTTAACCAAATGAGACCGAAACAAAAAAGAACAGAATACAGAATAACTTAACCTATCTGAAAACCCAACAGACTATACCAACTTAATAATGCTGTTCCAAGTACTTGCAACAATCCCGCAAACACCCCTTGCCACAAAAGGTAAAATCAAACACAGGGTCTTCCAGGAGAGAAGGTCAGCATAGACCTGCTTTCTTAGATCCAACAGCTTCACAACACTGCTGCTAAAAAAAATAGAGAAACCCTGAGCTGGGAGAACTGGCCACTTCTCTTACATTGTACAAGTTGTTTTTAATCGAAACTTGGAACCCTGTTGTCTGAGGCACTATCTGTTAGCTATAATCAAACTGGCCATAAAACCCTTCAATTTAGACTTTACTAAGTCCGTGTCTTTTTCGATGTCTCTGAAAAAAAAGGACAACATAACCTCATTAAAGGAGCAGCTTTGTCACAGTAATCCCACAATCAAATAGGAACTGGGACAATTTGGTATCTGCAGAAGCTGTGGGTTGTTTCTTTAAGCCTATCTTCAAAGTTTGAACTGCTTTTTCTGCCAGGCCATTGGATGATGGATAGTATGAAACTGTCCTTATGTGATGAATACCATTCAACATTAAGAAATAACTCAAATACCCTGCTGGTAAGCGATGGCCTGTTATCTGTGATCAACACTTCCGGGAATCCAAGTATTGCAAAAGGTGCCTGTAGTTTTTCTATTGTTGTCTCTGTGTTTGATGAATGGACTCTGTGCACATTCAGCCATTTTGAGTTGGTGTCCACAATGACAAGAACATTGAGCCCATGAAAGGACCTGCATAAGCAATGTGTAACTGGGTCCATGGTTTGCCTGACCATTCCCATGAATGCAGGAGAGCTGCTGGCAGTAATTTTTGTTCTCGTTGGCATTCAGAACACTGCCCCACCAATGCAGCTATGTCTGCATCCAATCCTGGCTGCCAGACATAACTTTATGCTAACATTTTGAAAACCCCTGGATGGACACTGGTGGAGATCAGCCAGCATCTGGCAACAACCTTTGCTCAGGAGAATCACTCTTGCTCCCCATAATAATATGCCATCCTGTACTGTGATCTGGTCACTCTGGGTCCAAAAATGTTTCAATTTAGGTTGCAACGGCCCTTTCATTTCTCCCATCATGATCAGCTGTTTTTTAGTTTTGCTAGGACCGGATCTTTCTGCACCCAAAGTTTGATATTGTCAGCTGTGACTGGAAGTGTGTCCAAAAAATTTAAAAGCATGACAACTTTTCCAGTAGCGGTACCACCGGTGGTGTATCTGACAACAGGAGGTGGCTCAATGCATCTGCATTTGCTACTTGTACTCTCGAACACTGTTCCAACTTGTAATTATACTTACTTAATATTAGAACCCATCACTGAATTCAGCCTGAGGCTATGGGCGGGACTGTCTTGACCTCTTTGAGTAGACCTAGAAGAGTTTTGTGGTCCAGTGTTACTACAAATTTATGACCATAAAGGTATTAGTGGAATTTCCTGACTCCAAATATGACCGCTTCTGGGCTTATTTGCGCTCTGCATTAGCTAAAATCCTGGATGCATACCCTATTGAGCATTCCTCTCCATTGGGCCATTTATGCACTAATACTACCCCAATGGGGAGACATTGCACGTCAATACTAAATTTCGCTTTGGGATCAGAAGGTACCAACACCTTTAGAGGATGCAAGCTGTTTCTTCACTACCCTGAAAGCTATGGCTGGGCTACACGACCACCCCCAGGGTTGATCCTTTTTTAAGAGTTGATGTAAAAGCGGATGGCAGGTTATATATGAACTTCCCTTTAATAATTCACCAGCTCAAGGAAAAACCTAAGGTCTGGTACTGACATGGGAGCTAGGGCAACTTTGATCCCCCTCACTTTATGAAATCTGGTCTTATCGACGCTGTTGCCCAAGCAGGTCATTTGGGGTGCCTCGAACACATGTACCTCCTTTCTAAGGCATACGCCTACTAGAAGAAACATCTGAGGACCATATCTAAGTTCTCTAAGTGCTCTTTATTGGTCTTCTCTGTTATTCGCATATCATCTAGAAAATGGTGACCTGGAGTAGATTTATAAAATGTTCTTCATCATCCACTGAAAAATTGCACAGGCTGACGATACCCTAAATGGTTGTGTGGTATATTGGCACAAACCTGCTGGGTATTAATTGTAGCATACTTCAGGGAATCATCATCTAACCGCAAAGTGGAGGAATGCTTGGCTCATATCCAGTTTGCGAAAGACAGCCCCCTCTGCCAACGTTGCATATAAATCCTCTATGCAAAAGATTGGGTATTTATCCAGCTGCAAGAAGCAGTTTACTGTTTGCTTAAAATCCCTACAAAGGTGAACTGACCCATCAGACTTTACAATTGGCACAACTGGTGCTGCACATTCCGCTAACTGGAAAGGTATGATGATTCCTTCACTTTCTGGTCAAATCTGATTTCTGCCTCTACTTTTGCTTGTAAGGCGGGTTTTGCAGAATCATGGAATTGCTTCCTGGTCCACATGCAAGTTGATCTTGGCTCCTTTGATTGCCCTAGAGCTTCCTGAAAAGCTTCTGGTATTTAATTAGGACTTCGCTCAGGCAACTACTTCCTAATTGAAAAATGTTGAGCCAATCTAGGTAAATATTTCTCAACCAATTTTACCCCATCAAGCATGGGTTTGAGCCCTTTACGACAATCAATTATATCTCAACCAGATGCTTCTCAGAAGAGACCGGAACTGAAGTTGTACCCTTGATCTCTAAAGGTCCACAGGTATATGTTTTCGGTCTAGCTGACATCTTGCACAAACTTAAGGATAAGAGTCCAGAGCAAATTTGGTTAAAGATTGGTTCTGAGACCACTGAAATGATTGCACCATTATTGGCCTCTATTGGAACTGGGTGACCATTTCACCAGACATTTATTTTGGTTCTGACTTAGAATTTGCTAAGAAATTTAATTGTTCCAAACCAGTAATAGGTGGACTTTACAGAGTGTGCACTCTCCTGGATACTGGCCCATGAGGTCTTGTACTCAGTGTAGGTCTAGTGGATCTCTTTTGTTGTCTCAGGTCTGCATAGGGGCAGCAACTACAATGACTTACTGCCCGAATCCTGAATAAAATTTTAACAGTTTTGCTGATGCTTAGCTTTGTTTTGGAGTTTTGCTGTGGGCTGACCTAAAGTCCCTCAGTTCAGGCTATGTCCTGAGTGAGTCTGTGCAATTGCCTTCACTCAAGTGGACTTCCATTGGAATACCCTGCAACACATATCCTCCATTTGCTGCACTTTTCCCAATGATAAAGTCAGTTGTAGTGTCAGTTTGAAATCCAGTTGGGCTTCAGCTAGTAGACACTTTTGCAGGGTTACATTATTAATCCCACATATCAAATGTCTCTCAGCAGTTAATTAATGGTTAAACAAAATTCACATCTCTCTGCCAGTCATCTTAACCTAGCTAAAAATCCAAATATGGAATCTCCTGGTTCTTGGATTGCCGAGAACCCTAGTAGCATTTCTAGTAAAACTAGAACTAGTAGCATTTCAGAATTATAGGAGGCTTGGGGTCATAATAATCCTTATCTAAATTCATCAACTCTTAAAGCTCTTGGAGCCTTACGGAAAGTTAGACTCCTAATAATTGAAAAAACTGCAGGTCCACTAGCTTTCAGGAGAATTATTTATTGCATTTCATCTGTCCAAATGTCATTTGCCTTGAAAAATAACATATTCTTTTCACATATGGGGCCCACTTTTTGATGGCAGTATCAAACGGGTCAAGTTTCCCAAATAATGACATGATGCCAGAAATACCTACCCCAAATCAAAGACTACTCTTGTAAGCGAATTTCTTCAGGAGTGTGTTTTTCTCTCGTTGCCACTGAATTTACTACACAGATGCCAGTATCCCGTCACCAGGTCACCTTTTATTTATATGTGGAGAGTTCTTGACACTGATCCAGCTCCGTCAGAGCCACTTCTCAGAGTGAAGAGAACCTCTGATGTGCCTGTTTGTGTGTGTCAGCCAGGGCTCCCTGAGGGACCAGATATTCTGTGAGATCCACCTCATTACAATCACTACACATCCAATAAAAACTGCTGAGATTTTCTACATTTATTAAATTATAAATTAAATTGTTTTGGTAGCCTTGCCTGGTATTGAGTACTGAGTTGCACAGAAATTTGCCAAGGATCCTGAAACAACACCTTCCAAACATATGACGACTGACATCGTGAAGGACAAGGGCAGCAAGTTAAAGTTTCCCTCTAATCTTGTCAGTGTCTTGACTTGCAAATATGTCACTGTTCTTTCAGTGTCGCTGGGTCAAATCCTGCAACTCCTTCCCTCACAGCATTGTAAGCAAATCTACACCAGTGGGCTGAACTGGTTCAAGAAGGCACCTTACCACTACCTTCTGAAGGACAGTTAGAATGGGCAGTAAATACTCGCACAGCCAGTGAAGGCAATATCCCATGAATAAATTTGTGAAAGTTCAGAAAATTCCAATATTATATATAAACATGGAGCAGAAATAACATAATAGGTTTGGATCTTTTCTAAGAAAATGAAGGACCTATGGAACATATTTCTTGCTTGTGTAATGAATGTTTGTCTTTTGTGTAACTTGTGTTACTTAATCTTACTTAGAACCTTACAGACCCAGACTCCAATTCCATGTGATCTGACATCAAGATGTCATTGCTGCTTTTGCACATCCTCAACTATATCCAGAGAAAAGCTTATTTTTCTTTGACAACGCGGCCTTTTTTTAAAATCTCTTTGACTCTCATTCATTTCCTTGCTATTTCTCTCACTCTTCCACCACCTCTCTCCCTCTTTCTGGAGATTGGGTAAATGTGAATTATTTCATCATATGTGCTTGTGCTTTGTAGGGTGGTGGACAGACTTTGGGGAGTGAGGAGGTGAGTTATTCGCTGTAGAACTCCTAGCCTATAACCTACAGTTGTAGCCATAATATTATTATGGGACTTCGAGACCAGTTTCTGATTACTGGTAAGCTCCAGGACATTGATAGTAGAGAATTCAGTGCTGGTAATGGCATTGAATGTCAAGGGGCGACAGTTTGATCCTCTTACACCTGAGCTGATTGTTGTCTGGCACTTGTGAGGTGTTACTTGGCACAGCTTAAGCCTGGATATAGTTCAGGTATTGCTGAATTTGGAAGTAGACTGCTCCAGAATCTGAGGAGTCACAAGTTGTGATGAATATTGTGCAGTCATCAGTGAAAAATCCCCAATTCTGATCTTATGATCTGCTGAAGTATCAGACGATGGTTTGGCTTAGGACACAATCTGAGGACCTCCTGTAGGGCCTGAGATGACTGAACTTCAACAACCATGGCCATCTTCCTTTCTGTCAAGTGTAATTTCAATCAGCAGGATGCCTAGACAAATTGAAATTTGCCTATTTAGCATGTAGTGCTACAGAACATGATGGAGCATATCCACAGTGTGAAGATGGGACTTCATCTCCACAACGACTGGCAGTGGTCACTTTTACTGATAGTCATGGGCAAAGGCATCTGTTCAGGCAGACTGATGAGGCTGAGGTCAAATAAATGTTCCCCTTTTTTTGGTTTATTCACCACCTGTTGCAGACCAGCTCAGTAAGCAGTCGTGCTACTCAGCCATTCTTGATGATGAACATTGTCTGGTGGGACAATTCACTCTGCACCCTCCAAGAGAGGTTAACATGGAAGAATATAGATTCTTCTGCTGAAGGTGCAGGTGTGAGGGAAGTGGGTGTATGTAATAATTAAAGAGGTTTTCTTGCCCATGTTTGACCTGATGCCATGAGTTCATGGGATGCAGAGCCAAATTTGAGGACTCTCAGTCAAATCCCTCCCAAGTCTATATTCCTGTGAGAAAGTGAGGACTGCTGATGCTGGAGATCAGAGCTGAAAAATGTGTTGCTGGAAAAGCGCAGCAGGTCAGGCAGCATCAAAGGAGCAGGAGAATCGACGTTTCGGGCATAAGCCCTTCTTCAGGAATGATGCCATCTCTGATGGGTGACCTGCTGGTGGGGCAGGACATATCCAGGGTTGTTTGCTGTGTCCAAAGTGATATCTAAGTTTTTCAATGTAAATTGGGGTGCTTTTATGGTGTGATATCAATGCTGGATTTTTAATAACTTATTTCTTTTAATGCTGAACAACATTGAAAGTGTGTATGTCCCAATACACTTGAAATAGGAACTGTAAAATGAATTAAAAAAGCAAATTGTTTTAGGTTTTCATTTTAGCCCTCAGCATTTAGCTATTGAAAGCTGTAAAAATGCCATTGGAGCCTACCTTTTAGTAGGCTAGCCTGTCGCGTTTTTTTAAAAAATGCCTAGTTTCTGAAAATACCTGATGAAATTATCGTGGACAAAAAAAAAGGTTTGCACTAACCCATCATTGATTTGCTAGAGCTAAGAGTGCCTGCTTAATGAGACTATTTGTTAAAAGCTCAGCAGGGTAATGCTGGTGGCATGGCAGAGCTTGGCGAATCACGTTAGATCCCTTCTGGCTCTGACAACGGTGGGCGTCTTTCTCCATCAACTAAATTGCCTCATGCTGGCTCAGCACAGTGCAGACAAAGCTCCTTGATGGCGATTCATTTTGTCAGAGTCACTGCGGAATTTATTTTAAAAAAGCCATTACACTCCTCTGGCAAAGGAAATAAAGGCAACCTATGAAATATTGTATTCTGTAACTCAGTGATTTGGATGCTGTGGCTGTAAAGGTAATGGTATACTGAGGCAGCAAATAGATATTGCTGTGCTGGTTTTAATAAAATTATGTCAGAATTTAGGTCTACAAAATTTTAAGAATGAGAAATTGGGCATTTTACTTCCAGTTTGGGATATTATTAGGGTCCCTAGTGCTCCAAAGTGGCATCCAAAGAATGTGCATGTTTAAAGTGAATTATACCAGATGCCATATTGATGAAGGTATTTGTACCTTTCACATGCCAGGGATATGCAAAGCAGTCAAATCAAAACATCAGTAAATTTGCAATACTATTTTAAAGCTTCATACTGGCTAACATCCTTTCTTAATCACAAATAAACCAACATGAAGCACAGCAAAGACAGCAACACTTTCCACCCACTTCCTCTCCCCACCTCTGCAATTTGTAGGGATATTTTTAACATCTCACAATTTGCCATCTACCTTTGCATGATAATTCAGTCTCACATTTCAATGAGAGCTAATTTCATTGCTTTGACTGAGGACAAGCAGGCAGAGTGAACAGACCTTTGATATAACCAAAGGAGTGGAATCTGATTATAGGCAGCAAATTAGGCAGAATAATGTATGGTATTCTGGTTACGGTCAAGATTCCTTCATTTAGAGGCAATCCATTATGCCACCAACATTGAAGCCATTTGGCAAATCAAAAGTTGGCACGAGAGTGAGAAAGCTGTCTACTGACAGCAAGAGTAATGCCTGCTGCCTAGCCCACACACCAATGAAGCATGTAGGAGATGAAAACATTGCTACCACAACTACCACTATAGAACCATCCATTAGCATGCTGTAATAATGTTTTTGCTGTGTGGAGGAGCTCTTTAGGAATCAGTGGATTGGGCTTAGATTTGTAATGTTCTGCTGTGTGCTGCACAATCTTGTCATCATGAATGGACATCCCTTACCACGAGATATGTGGTGACCAGCAGAAATATTTGGGAACACAAAGATGATTAGAGGCCTAGTAGCTTTTCGAGAGAATGAAGAAGAGAAAAGGAGGCAAAAATTTAGTCTGTCTTTTCCCAGGCTGTCTGTGGAGAACTCATTTGAGTATGAAACTAGTAACCTCAATCCCAATTCCAATTTCTCATTCACCAACAATCCCATTCTTTATTAAAGCAAAATACTGCAGATGCTCCGAATTGAATTGAATTTATTGTCACGTGTACCGAGGCACAGTGAAAAGCTTTGTCTTGTGAGCAATACAGGCAGATCACAGAGTTATGTAGTATAGATAAGTAAATAATAGATAAACAGTAGCAAATACAAAAACACAGGTACAGGCAAATGGTAAGAGTTTGTGACTTGATCCAGCATTCTAACAACAATAGGGTAGAAACTGTTTTGAAACCGGTTGGTGCGTGTGTTCAGGCTTCTGTACCTTCTCCCCGATAGTAGAGGTTGTAGAAAACCATTGCCAGGGTGGGATGGATCTTTGAGAATGCTGGCGGCCTTTCCTTGACCGCGGACCTGGTAGATGGATTCTATCGATGGGAGGTTGGCTTTTGTGATTGTCCGGGCTGAGTTCACCACTCTCTGTAACCGTCTCCGATCTTGAATGGTACAGTTGCCATACCAGGTAGAATATCCTCGATGGCACACCTATAAAAGTTGGTAAAGGTATTCGCATCATGCCAAATTTCCTCAGCTGCCTGAGGAAGAAGAGACGTTGTTAGGCTTTTGTAACCAGTGCGTCCACATGAAGAGTCCAAGAAAGCTTATTGTGGATGACCACACCCAGGAGCTTGACACTCTCCACTCGTTCCACTTCTGTGCTGTTAATGTGGAGGGGAGCATGAGTAACATCCCGCCAAAAGTCAATAATGAGTTCCTTGGTTTTGCTGACATTGAGAGCTAGGTTGTTCTCAGTGCACCATTTTTCCAGGTCTTCCACCTCCCGTCTGTAGTCTGTTTTGTCGCCGTCTGAGATTCAACTGACTATGGTGGTATGGTGGGTATACAGTGAGTACAGTAGGGGGCTGAGTACGCACCCCTGGGGGTGCTGCAGTATTGAGTGTTAGTGAGGATGAAATATTGTCCCCAGTCATCACTAATTGTGGCCTGTGGGTCAGGAGCTGAGGATCCAGTTGCAGAGAGTGGGGCTTAGTCCGAGATCACTAAGTTTAGTAATCAGTCTTGAAGGGATAATAGTGTTGAAGGCTGAACTGTAGTCAATGACTAGGATTCTTACATTTGTTTAGATCAGAGTGGTGCTGGAAAAGCACAGCATGTCAGGCAGGAAAATCGATGTTTCAGGCAAAAGCCCTTTATCAGGAATAGAGGATTCTTACGTAGCTGTTCTTGGTGTCAAGATGTTCTAGGGAGGAGTGAAGGGCAAGTGATATGGCATCTGACTTGGATCTTTTGGTCCAATAGGCAAATTGGAGTGGGTCAAGAGTAGTAGGGAGGCTGGAGTTGATTAATGCCATGACCAGCCTTTCAAAGCACTTCATGACTACTAAAGTTAGGGCCACTGGGCGGTAGTCATTGACACATGCTGCATGAGCCTTCTTAGGCACAGGGATGATGTTGGTCCTTTTGAAACAGGCAGGGACAGTGGCCTGCTGCAGGGAGAGTTGAAGATGTCTGAGAAAATCTCTGCCAGTTGATCTGTGCGTGCTCTGAGTGCACGGCCTGGTACTCCGTCTGGTCCCATCGCTTTCCTTGGATTCACATGAAGGAGAACTGATCTGACCCCTGATGCAGTGACTGTTGTGATAGGTTCATCAGAACTTGTCAGAATAGGTGTTAACTCTCCGCCAAAATTCTGCTTAAAGTGAGCATAGAAGGCGTTGAGATGATCTGAGAGGGATAGTCATCATCTGCTGTCTTGCACTGTCTCTTTTTAAAACCTGTGATGTCATTCAGTCCTTGCCATCATCTCCGGGTGTCTGTCTGGGTCTCTAGTTTGGAGCGGTATTGGTCCTTGGCTGTCTTAATGGCTCTGTGAAGGTCATACTTGGATTCCTTATATTTGAGTGGGTCTCCTGATCTGAAGGCCTCATGCCTGGTGACTCATGAAATAAAAACAAGAACTGCTCAAACATCAGATGCAAAGTAGAACTAATACAATGAATTGATGATCTTTCACCATAACCTGTACCATACCTTTCCTTGTCATTAAACATCAAAATGTCCTCTTAGTAACAATGCAAAAATAAAAGTCCCATCAAAATAGCCACCCCATTATAAACCTATACATAAAATCTGGTCATTTTGCTTACAAATATCCTTTAAGGACAGCCATAAGCAGCTCTGGGCTTTGTACTGCACCATGTTTGCATGAATGGTGGCAGTCTAGGCTGGTCCTGGTCAGGATTAGACCAGAACAGGGCCACTGGTGTAATCGCAGGGGTAGGAGGATAGAGGACAGTGATTGCATATACTTTGGCAAGTGTACGAGGATAAATGTTATGTTACAGATACAAAACAGTTGTTGCATGCATTTTGGAGTCATGATGACACCATTATTAAATACCAGAGATTAAATTGCTTGTTAGACAGAGTCCAGTTGTATACGTTTCTAGTCAGAGTTTTATTTCTAGTTTATGCACCTTAAATTAATTAATTGCTCTCCATGTTTATGCTCCCAGTTCTCATCCAATTAACCCTTAATAATATATCAGGCTTTTCTAGTTTCGTAAGGTGTCAGACTTCCTAGCCAGACCATACTAGATGATAACATCCACTATGTTTTAATTTCAGCAATCCTTATGAAGGACAGATTGCCGGACTACTGGGAGATCTATCAAGTCTTTTTAAATACTTCAATCTACAGTCAGGATGGCTAGAAAGCTGGACTGGACTGCAACACCCAGGTGCTAGGTGGCTGTTTATTTGGGATAAAATGGAAACTGCATTACTAGCCATACACTGCTGCATCATGGATTGTTTCACAAGTCTCTGCATGGTGTTGGCCACCACATTCATGCTAGAAAGTATGGTCCCAAAGTATTGTGCAATGCCTCTGACAAGTTAGTGCTGCAGAGTGATACACGTAAGCTGAGATGATTGACTTCCAACAACCATAACACATTTCTTTATATTAGGTATGACTCCAACCAGCAGAGAGTTTTCACTCAATTTCCATTGATGTCTTTTTGCTAGGATTCCTTGATGCCACAGTCAAAATGAGGCATTAATCAGAAAGTCATTTACACATCACCTCTGAAATTCATCTCTTTTGCCCATGTTTTAATCAAGACTTTAATGGTACTGAATGGCCCTTGTGGAATCCAAACTGAATGTCAGGTTGAAAAATAAAACAAAATTCAAAGAAACTATGTTATATTTATGTCAGAAACCAGGGCTTTCAGTTGGTTGTGATTTTCTCTCACAATTGGCATAAACTCAGATAAGCAGATTTCCATAAATAATTAATAAGGATGAGTGTTTGTGTGCCAGGCTATAGAAAAAGAAAACAAATTAAATGGCATGTTTATAAAAATTGCCAACACCAGCAAGGCTCTGTGCCATTGGTTACATTTAGTTTCACTTTGGATGCAAGGTTGCCATATTTACCTGTCTTTAACTATCTGTCCTATTTCTCTAATGTGCTTATGTGGATTTGATTATTTCAGCGTTGCACGTTACTGATAATGAGGCCTGTATTTTCCTTGCTGGAGCCATTATACTTTGGCAGTTCAAAGGCCATTTGATCAAATTAAGAGCAAGCTTTCTGCAGCAAGCTAAGAGGTGGGAAAGGAATTTATTTGGAGGTGAACGGGTTTTCTTTACTAAATTCCACCACCTTCCCACCTCTGTCAGAATTAAATCCTGGGAAGGAAGGCCTATGGTTGACCTTTTCCCTTGTTACCATGTACAACAGCTGCTTCTCTGTGGGCAGCCTAATCAAAGGACTGGACATCATGCCAACTGGGAGCCATGTCACCACCCTACTCTCCTTGTAACCGCAACTGGAGAGGCCTTTGGATATTCTGTGATCCTGGGACTCTGGAACAGGAAGGTAAATGGTGTACTTGTTGGGGAGGTGATAGCCTAATGGTATTACCACTAGAATATTAATCTAGAGATCCAGATAATATTCTGGACCCCAGGTTTGAATCCTACCATGGCAAATAATAGAATTTACAATCTACAGAAAAACGTCTGAAGTAAGAGTCTAATGCTATTGTCAGATGTCAGGAAAAAATCTATCTGGTTCACAAATGTTCTTTAGGGAAGGCAACTGCTGTCTTTACCTGGTCTGGTCTACATGTGACTCTGGAACCACAGCAATATTGTTGATTCTCAGTTAGGCATGGGTAATGAATACTGGTCTAGCCAGTGAAGCCCACATTCTTGTGACTGAATAAAAAGAAATTATGACCTCTGATCGGCCAGCAGCTCTGACTAGGTGGGACATTTAACATGCAGACTTGACTCCAGGGGAAGATTCATTGGTGATTTGGGTAAGTAATTCACTGCTCTCTCGCCAACTCATGAGACTTTTGACACTTCAATCAGATCCTGCCCTCCAGCCCAAAAATTAAGTGGAGTAACTTCTCTCCAATGACCTCCATCCGACCTATTGATTTTCATTTTAATATTTGGTTGCGTTATGCAGGCAATTTCTCTGACTTACTAGGTAGATACCATTCTTACATCCTCTGTAAACTTAACCTTATGCATAATTACTGCCCATATCCTGACCCACACTAAGGGTGGGATTTTTCCATCTTTGGAGTCCATCCAGTCAGAGGCTGAAATCTTGAGAACTTGGGAGTGCCACAAAGGAAGCCACAGCTGTTGGGGCACCACTCCCGAGATCTCCAGAGGGAGGATTAGAACGAAGATGATAGTTGTTATTTGAAGGTGTGAGTGAGGTTTCAGGGAGTAGCAGGGAGAGGGAGATGAGATGTGTCTGAAGTGGGGACAAGGGAGATGGCTGTCAAAGATTACAACCCTGCCTTATGTCCATTCCCTCATTCCCTCACACTAATGGGACTGTCCACCCACCCAACCGTACAAACTGATATCTATCCACACATTGATTACAGTTGAGTAGGGAAACTGTTTCTTGTCCTGGTGGTTGAGTAAACTGACCAGTTAAGAGACTTAATTAGTGGCAAGGCAACAATGTCTACCGTCGGTCTTCCCACCCAGGACTTAATTTGTGAGATGGTGGGAAGAAAGTGGGTATCTCCCTGGTGTCAACTTGCTCTTTTCTCTGTCTTTCCCTCCCATATTTCCTGCCATTTCTCAGGAGGGGAAAAGTCTGCCCTAATAAGTCTCAACCATCTCCTCAGTCATCTACTCAGTGATTTTAAAATTTGTTTGGATTTTATTGAAATAGAATAAAATATTGATGTTTCACTATGTTAACTTACTGTCTTTTCACAAAGTTGTTAATTATAATGGGGACATGGAAGAAAGCCGAGGGATTGTAACACCTTATAATCAGAAACTTTTGACATATAGATAGATAGCCATGCCATAAAGTCTATAGACAGAAGGATCTGCCTGAGTTTTTCTTATAAACAGTACCTGAGGAGGTTAAAAGTGTCTCTGGACTACTGAGATATGTCATCTGGGAACCAGACCTGTAGTAATTTTCCACCAGAATAATAGACTTGTCAGTGTATGTAAAGGTGACAACAGCAGCACTAAATTATTATTCATCTATATGTTTTACAGTTTCTAGTGTCATTAATCATAGTTGATCAATAAACATTGTAATGATGCATTACACAGGAAAAGAGTGTTGCGTTCAGACAGCTCCCTGCATTTAGTAACTTATTTATGTGCCGAGCAAAACAAAAAGGAAGGCTGTCAAGTCTTCCAATCCTTGTAGACATCAACAACACAGTAAGAACCATTCCCCATGATCACTCCTAACAACCTAGCAGGATCATTTCTCCCCAACAGGACAGGTCAAAACTTCCGGGGTCCTTCAACAATCATTCTGCTGTTTTAGTTTTCCAGATCTGAATATCACCAATAAGGTGCACCACAGAAACTTCCCATTTCCTATATCTTCAAGAGTTCAGCCTGGTTATTACCTTCAATTTTCATGGAAATCAAACTCCTCAGGTTGTTAAAACAAAACAGTTCACTGGCTCTCCCATACCCTTTGTTTCTGTATCTATAACAGCAGCTGCCTTTTTTCTGTGAGTGATTGTGGAAAGATGTTAAAATTGAAGCTGGACACTTCAACAGTTTTCTGTTTGAGTCTTTCTCCCCATGGCAACCTGATTACTGGAGTGTGTCCAAACTGGGGTTATTTATCATGACTTCACCATCCTCTATTTCAGAATGTTAAAATTCAGTTAAAAGGGGCATTTTGAGACATTACTGCTTGCAAATTTCAGCATTCATGCCACAAGCGCTTCCTTTTATAAGCCGAATTTCCATAAGTTTAGGGTGATATTAGGGCCATAACTGAAAAGGCTAAGAATTTCATATGCAGCTTAATTTTCTAAATGTGCGGGAAGCTATCATATTCTAAGTGTCAGTACATTTATTAACTTAGGCAATCATGATTATCTTATTCTTGGGTAAACTGAAGCTGCTGTATTGTTAAAAAAGGGCAAGCAGACAGTGGACAGCATATTCATTTCAGTGCAATAACTCATTTCTATCATTTTATGAAGGCCAAAAGAGCACTGCCTGATTGGACTTGAGCAGCCTAAGGTATCCACTGACTGCAATAGTTCAAGAAGGCAGCTCAGTACTATCTCCTTTGGGTAATAAATGGGATTGGCAACAAATGCTGACCTATCCAGTGAGCCCACATCCCACGCTTGAAAGAAAGATGTCCTTTCCATCATGTAGATCAGTTAGGGCACCCCATCGTATCATTCATAACAGTTCAAGAATTACAATCAAGAATTGCTATATTCTTCATAATTTGGCCATATTACAAAGGGAGTGAGCCTTCCAAGCACAGAAAGAAAACAAGAAGAAAATGCTGGAGACCAGTTTCTTGATCAAGAAGTGGACGCTCAGGAGAAGCTGATGCACACACCATCAGGTAAAGCATTGTCAGCAAATTTTTCTTTTAGAAGTAACAACCCCATAACTACAGAAATCAGAAGTGTCCCAAATATTGCTTGCTTTTTTTCTCAAATGACTGTGACCAGTTCTGTGATGCCACTGCCATGTCTCAGGAAAAGGAAATTTCCAAACATGAATTGCTGTTAGGAAGGATAATCATAGAATCCCTGCAATGTGGAAACAGGTTCACACCAACCATCTGAAGGTAATTTAACAAGGCCCATTCCCTTGACTAATGCACCTAACCTACACATCCATGAACACTATGTGCAATTTAGCATGGCCAATTCACCTAACCTGTACATCTTTGAATTGTGGGAAGAAACTGAAGCACCCAGAGGAAACCCACGCGGACATGGGGAGAATGTGCAAACTCCACATGGACAGATGCCTGAGGCTGGAATCGAGCCTGGGTTCCTGGGTGTGAGGCAGTAGTGCTAATCACTGAGCCACTGTGCTGCCCTAATATATAATATATAATATGAGCCTTTAATTCATAAGATGCACTAAATGGACTGAATTGTCAAATATTTATATACTCATGTCCCTTCATTTAACTGTATTGCACCATTATCACTATTACAACTACTACTTTTCTTGCTATGCTTGATTCTAACTGGGGAAAACACAAGCAATCTCCCTGAGGTAACAGTGGCTGAAGGACCTGAACTTAAGGGAATTTATATTTGCCAGGATTTGGTGTTGGAAGACTGTTAGGTCTGAAGGTTGATCAGTCTCCGGGGACTGATGGTTTACATCCCAGGGTACTGAAGGAGGTGGCTCGGGAAATCGTGGATGCGTTGGTGATTATTTTCCAGAGTTCGATAGATTCAGGGTCGGTTCCTGAGGATTGGAGGGTGGCTAATGTTATATCACTTTTTAAGAAAGGTGGGAGAGAGAAAGCAGGAAATTATAGACCAGTTAGTCTGACCTCAGTGGTGGGAAAGATGCTGGAGTCTATTATAAAGGATGAAATTACGGCACATCTGGATAGTAGTAACAGGATAGGACAGAGTCAGCATGGATTTATGAAAAGGAAATCATGCTTGACTAATCTTCTGGAATCTTTTGAGGATGTAACTTTGAAGACGGACAAGGAAGATCCAGTGGATGTAGTATACCTGGACTTTCAGAAAGCCTTTGATAAAGTCCCACAT
>NC_057717.1:104952501-104996137 GCF_004010195.1 Chiloscyllium plagiosum | reverse complement strand
CTGATGGGTGAGTGCCGAACTAGAGGACACAGCTTAAAAATACGGGGTAGACCATTTAGGACAGAGATGGGGAGAAACTTCTTCACCCAGAGAGTGTGGCTGTGTGGAATGCTCTGCCCCAGAGGGCAGTGGAGGCCCAGTCTCTGGATTCATTTAAGAAAGAGTTGGATAGAGCTCTCAAAGATAGTGGAATCAAGGGTTATGGAGATAAGGCAGGAAGAGGATAATGATTAGGAATGATCAGCCATGATCATAATGAATGGCGGTACAGGCTCGAAGGGCTGAATGGCCTACTCCTGCACCTATTGTCTATTGTCTATTTCTAAGCGGTCTCGCTGCCAGGACTATGGTTGAGTGAAACTGTACTTATGGAGCTCTTATGAATTTTTGTTTGATGGTATTCTTGTAAGGAACTACTCTTGGTGTTACATTACTTGAAGATTGAATATCTCCCAGGAGGCCCAGGCCATGTACTGCCTCCTGTGCAACCACTGAAAGTCATTTAAAGACTATGATCAGTGATATTATTATCTGCAATCATTCATTAAAGCCCCAAAGCATTCAGCATTAGTTTGTGTATTAAAGTGGGCTATTATTTCTTAAAGTTTTTCTAACATGTTTTTAGGGTCATTTTCTGGAAGTTGTTATTAATTTCATATTAATTTTGTTCAATTGTACTTAGGTTGTGAGCGTTAACTGGGGATTTACATACGTTATTCTGAATAGAAAATGCTTAAGCTATGTTATTAGGGCCAGTTGCAAGTTTGCAATTTTTATGACTGTAAATAAATGCTTATTAGGTGCATAAAGATCATCTCAATTTCTAGCATTTATTACCTGGTTTTCTTTATAACAATCAGTGCTACCAATCCCGAACACAATTTCTCGACACTTATAAGCTCCAGTTATCTCCTAGATAACTACCAATGTTCATTATTATATTCTTTATAGTGTGCAGATATAATTTGTGCGCTCTTTCAACCTATGCATCACCTAAAATGCACAAGACGGGATTGTTTCCACTGCTTGAACATGAGACCCATGCTTCCATATTTCCTGAAGACTCTGTTCCTGCTTCTTGGCCGAAGAAATCATCACTGTAAAGATGTGTTTTTCTTCCAGATTCTCATGCTTATTTGCACTCTATGATTCATCTTGTATATCACTAGTAAGCATATCTGGATTAGTGGTTTCATAAATAAGATGGGGCCTGTTGAGCTGAGAGACTGCTCTTCAGATCTTGTTTTCTGTGAAGGTACAACAATGTCAGGAACAGGTTGTCCACATTTTAGGATACACAATAAATTTCAAATTAGAAAACATAAAAGGTGAGCTTTCAATTAATCAGAATGTCTAAGAGCAGGAAGAATGGATCAATCTCATTATGAATCTAAACCTGACAACTCTGCTCCCAATTTGTGGACAATTGTCTGTACAGAGTATTGCATTTACAATAGATTTATCTTCATGTAAATCAGTTTCACTTCTCACCCATTTATTAGCTAGACGCAACCTAAATCTACAATCTGAATGTGACCTGACATCAGTGAAGCAGAGCTAGACCTGCTGAAAGGATAAGTAATATTCAACTTTGCTCCAGATTCAGTTTTGAGCATAACTTCAATTTCTGAATAATAAAATTCTAAGAGTGCCAATAACCTTAAGCTGTGTCATTCAAAGCAGTAACATTTGAGCTTGATATGCTGACATCTTAAATTGTAAAAGGAATAATCTCAATATCGAAATCTAGAATAAGAGAAGACTTACCTTTCACGATCTACCATGGATTTACCAGTTACTACAATGCTTATTGGTATACAAACAGTCAAAGCAGATGCTCATCTGTTTCACCATAATCCAGAGATCATTCCTTATATACAGCAGAATAAATCAAAGTGACTTCTTTCTTCTCTTTCTCCCAACTCAACCCATTATGCATTTACACAGATTGTAAGCATATTGTCATAGTGACGCGATTGTTGAGCCTCAGTTTTTTGCTGTGGAAATTATATGAATGAGCATATGTCCATTGGCATAGTAACCATTATGAATGAGTTATGGCCTATTGACATGGTAACAGTTATGAATGAGCAGTGGCTAGTTGCCAAGGAAACTATGTGAATAAGCAATAGTCCATTGCTATCAAGATGGTGTGAATAAGAAAACATCCTGTGGCATGATTCCATAGGTTTCAAGAATTTGAAATCATTGATCATGTATAAAGTTTATTTTAGAAGTCCCACCTGAGATGCAGAGTTTTGTACCTTAAAAAAATTAAAGATCAAAGTACAGTTATTCTCATAGCGAAAGAGAATTTCAGCTAGAACTGAAATTTTATCTTTCTATCCACACATTCAGTCACCTCATGTTACTCTGGATACTTTGGGATGGGGAGGAGAGAGGAGACTATCAAGTAGCATCTTTTTCAGTGATTGACAATCTTGATAATAAGTATGAGTAATATATTAAAGCTTGGTGTCTCAAGAACATGAATGGCCCAAAGTCAATGAATAGCAAAGACAGAAAAGTTGGAATTAATTAGACTTATTGCCTGAAGGTAGTGACAAGACAAAACATCCAGGGATCTTGACGCTCCTGATTGAAACATGTGCATGATTTACAAGGATGTTGCCAGGGTTGGAGGATCTGAGCTACAGAGAGAGGCTGAACAGGCTGGGGCTGTTTTCCCTGGAGCGTCGGAGGCTGAGGGGTGACCTTATAGAGGTTTACACAATTATGAGGGGCATGGGTAGGTTAAATAGACAAAGTCTTTTCCCTGGGGCCAGGGAGTCCAGAACTAGAGGGCATAGGTTTAGGGTGAGAGGGGAAAGATATAAAAGAGACCTAAGGGGCAACGTTTTCACGTAGAGGGTGGTACGTGTATGGAATGAGCTGCCAGAGGATGTGATGGAGGCTGGTACAATTGCAACATTTAAGAGGCATTTGGATAGGTATATGAATAGGAAGAGTTTGGAGAGATATGGACAGGGTGCTGGCAGGTGGGGCTAGATTGGGTTGGGATATCTGGTCGGCATGGACGGGTTGGACCGAAGGGTCTGTTTCCATGCTGTACATCTCCATGACTCTATGACATGAAGTTTACACAACATTCACTACTAAGCGAAGTCGAAACGAATTCGAGGCAACAGTACATTCCTACCCAATGAGCTTGAAGCATTGTACGCTTGCTTTGAACAGAAAGACAGTGAAATACTATCACCTGTCCCATTAGCCTGTACCCTTGGTCACCACCACAGATGTTAGTTCGGCTTTCTTAAGGGTGAACCCATAGAAAGAGACCGGCCCAGATGGAGTACCCAGCCATGCACTCAGGTCCTGGTAGGACCAGCTGGCAGGAGTGTTTCCAGACATCTTCAACCTCTCCTTACTATGATCTGAAGTCCCCATCTGCTGCAAAAAGACCACCACCCCAGTGCCAAATAAAAATCATGCAGAATGCCTCAATGACTACCGTCTGGTGGCTCTGAAATGGATAATTATGAATTGCTTTGAAAAGTTGGTCATGGCTCATATCAACTCCAGCCTCCTAGTTTACCTTGATCTCTTGCAATATGCTTACTGGCACAACAGGTATACCGCAGACACCATCTCCCTACACTCATGCCTGGAACATCTACATAACTAGGAAACCTATGCCAGGCTCCTGCTTATTGAGTTCAGCTCCACCTTCAACACCACAATTCCAAACAAACTCATTTCCAAACTCCAGATCTAGGTCTCCACTCCACTTTCTGTAACTGGATTCTTGACTTTCTGGCCAATAGACCACAGTCAGTAAGGATAGGTGACAACACCTCCTCCACAACAATCCTCAACGCTGGTTCCCCACGTGGCTGCATACTCAGCCCTGTACCAAACTCCTTGTACACACTCCAATTCCATTTTCAAGTTTGCTGACGATAGTTTCGCGGTAGGTTGGATCTCAAATAATGATGAGACAGAATACAGGAAAGAGATTGTTTAGCGGCATGGTATAAAGACAACAATCTCTCCATTAACATCAGAAAAATGAAGGAGGTGGTAATTGACTTCAGTAATCGGAGTGGAGGGCATGCCCCTGTCTGCATCAATGGTATTGAGGTGGAGATGGTTGATAACATCAAGTTCCTGGGAATTACGATTACCAATAATCTGTCTGGTCTACCCACGTTGACACTAATGTCAAGAAAGTACAACAACAACTCTACTTCAGAAGGCGAAGGAAATTCAGCATGTCCTTAAAGACTCTTTCAAATTTTTATAGATGCACCATTGCAAGCATCCTATCTGGATGCATCACAGCATGGTATGACAACTGCTCTCCCCAAGACCAAAAGAAATACAGAGAGTTGTGAACACAGCCCAATCCATCACACCGACCAGCCTCCTATTCATTGACTTCATCTGTACTTCCTGCTGCATCCAACACTGGAAAACAACCAAAATAATCAAAGACACCCTGGTGTCCCTCTGCTTCTACCCTGGTTATTCTCTCTTCCACCCTCTTCCATTGGGGAGAAAATATAAAAGTTTCTTTACATGCACAACCAGATTCTAGAACAGCTTCTTACCTGCTGTTATCACACATTTGGATGGACCTCTATTATTAATGTTGATGGCTCTCTGCACCTTCTCAGATACTGTAAATATTGCATCCTCCACTCTGTTCTGTTACCCTTATGGACTTTATAATATGATCTGCCAGTAAAGCACCTTAGACAACACTTTTCATTGTACCTTGGTACACGTGATAGGAATAAATCAAATCAAATCATTGATTCGTGTCCTTATCGAAAAATGTTATACGGTGCTACATGGATAAAAAATTAATTGTCTTATCCACACCCAAAGTTTAAATGGGGCATTTATATTTCGATTTCTGTTCATGTATTGCTCATGTCATTTCGAATACATTCAACTTTACTTTCACTACTGCCTGTTTTGACAATTCACCAACTTTATAGATTGGTACTTTTGTCGATCCATTGAAAATAATCTTCAAAAACTACCTTTCCATTGTAGCTACTAATGAATCTCCAATGGCACTATTCACTGCTAGGATCATTTGGAGGTATAAAAGAGACCTAAGGGACAACTTTTTCACGCAGAGGGTGGTACGTGTATGGAATGAGCTGCCAGAGGATGTGGTGGAGGCTGGTACAATTGCAACATTTAAGAGGCATTTGGATGGGTATATGAATAGGAAGGGTTTGGAGGGATATGGGCTGGGTGCTGGCAGGTGGGACTAGATTGGGTTGGGATATCTGGTCAGCATGAACGGGTTGGACTGAAGGGTCTGTTTCCATGCTGTACATCTCTATGACTGTATGACTATTAACTGTGCTGATAAGCAAACTAGCAGATGATTATAAATTTCTAGCTAGGAAATTCAACAGGAAATAAGTTAATGTTTGTCTCCTGAAATAGATTCCATGCTTTTGACAGTATAACTGTTAGCTATTTAAAGAGAGTGCAGGGACAGAGACACCTGGAAGTTCACATTTGGTGGATCAATCTGTTGTAAGGTTATTAAATTGTATTGCAGAATCCACAGCTTAACATATTACATGTTTTCCCTCAGATCACCAATGACAGCAAGTTATTGTCAAATTATTATCAACCTATCCTTCAGTTCTTGACCTTCCCACTGATGTGTACAGTTTTACCCTCTCTACACTGTTCAGTTCATTTATGATTGAATCTCCTTTTAGCATTCGTTTCTACAAAGCAAGCAGTTCCAACTTCTTCAATCTATCCACATATCTGAAGTTTTGCATCCTCAGAACCATGAGTTATCTGGGGACAAGAAGCTTGAGCTGTGTGTATGCACTTGAGAAGCATGTATTGTTCTATCACAGTTCTCATTATTTTTTCCTATCTATAAAGCATTTACTGGGTACTTATTGATGTGATGGGTTAGCGTGATGAACCAGGCCAGACAGCCTCAAAACCTTTCAAGAAGGTAATGCAGACCCTAATTTGTTTAGTTCTTTTAGGCAGATGTAAGATGGATATTCCAGGAGCGATGCAGCTGGTCAAACCATTTGGCTTCAAGTAAAACAGAATTTATTTACATACCACTGAATGAAACACAAGCAAAAGAAAATAGAATTTAGAATAACACCTCTTTGAAAACTCAACCAACATGATATCCCCGCAAATTAACAAAGGAGCTGTTCCAATTTCTGCAACCACCCATAAACATACCCCTTGGCAAAAAAAAGTTAAGTTTAAACACAGGTTCTTATAAGAAAGATGTTAGAGAGAGACAGTCTGCCAGATACATTTGTTGAATCAGGGAAACTTTCTTCCCAGCAGCTTTCTTTGACCAGCAGCTTCGAACAGACTGCTTACTAAAATCCTGAACTGGGCGAACTGGCCTCGCCTATTTGATTGTGCAAGTGTATTTTAAAAAAAACCTAAAAGCCTTTTCACTGATTGTTTACTTAGCAGTATCTGTTAGCCATGAGTAAAGTCCCTAATCCCAGACAAATTGGAACCTCTTTCTTTTACAACCTCTCTTGGAAAAAAAACCAATGACAACATAACCTTTTTAAAGGAGCAGCATTGTCACATTAGACACTTTTTCAGCTCAAGGTTAAATCTAACACAAAATTATGGAATGAAAGTGTTGACCTCCTGCAGTTCTTAGCGACTGCAGCATTGTATGTAATCTAACTCTAATAGCCATTGAATTTGCATTGAGGTAAAATCATGAATTAATATTTTGAAGAAGGCAAGCTAACTTTGAAAACCCTATAATTATGTTGTTGACTTAAACCATAGCAACAGACTTAAGTGTTTGGCACATCATAGTGTGGATTCAAGTCCTGCCTGCCATTTAGATGTGTCATATGCATAACATGTCTGAACAGATTGCTTCAAAGGAAACTTGACATTCTCTGTTTCCAGAGTGGGAGCTATTGTGGCACTGTGGAAATGTTCCTATTAATGGACCAAGACCTGGTTCAAGTCCCACCTGTTGTGAAGGTGTGTCAAAATATGTCTGGTTAGGTTAATTGAACATAATTTAAAACCATAGAAAGAGGAAGGTTTTACTTTAATGTGATATAACACTTGTACAGCAGAAGTTAAATTAGATTTTTTTCAAGGTTTTTGTTAATGGGCTACTTTTCGTGCAACCCTGGCCTCACCCACAGACTCCTGCACCCTCAGCCTCACCCGCAGATTTTTGCCCTTTGGTCTCACCCTGTAAATTGGCTGGACCTAACCAACCCCATCCCCAAGGGTCTCGCCCTCATTTTGCCCCAGCTTCCTTCACCTGCAGGGACATGTCCCAGAGACATGACGCCACCTGCAGGCTTGCACTAAACTAGCCTCACCTGACAGACAGGCTACTCTGCAAGGCTTTGCTACCTTTGTTCGCCACTTGTTGCATTATATCTCAAGGTCAGGATCTCAGCATGCTTTTAAGAGGTGTGCTCATGACACCATCACTGCATCACAGCATCTGACCTGAGGGTATAAAGGTCTTATATTCCACCTTATCCTAGGATCATGCCAGTAGAATCACGCTCCTTTCTACTGTAGTCTAATAACTTAATGTTAGCTAGTCATTGAAGTTTGTGACAATGCTGCTCCTTTAACAAGATTGTGTTGTCCTTGGTTTTTTTCAAAAGTGTTGTACGAGGCAGAGTTGCTGAGATGTCTGGATTTATCTACTTGAAGAAGCTTTTAAGTTTAAAAAAGACACTTGTACACTGAAAAAGGAGTGGCCAGATGTCCCAACTCAGCTTTACTGTTTTTTTTTATTTTAGCAGTCTGGCTGTTCAGAGCTTCTGGTGAGTTTAAGCTGGAGAATCCAAAGAAACATCTGCAGTGGAAGGAGATCTCATGCTAAATCTCTCTCTGCTGTAAGAACCTGTGTATGATTTTACCTTTTTGTCAAAGGGGTGTTTATGAGGACTGTTGCAGGCATTGGGAACAGCATTATTGAGTTGTCATAGAATTGATTGGGTTTTAAATAGTTAGGTTATTCTAAGTGTGGTTTCCTTTTACTCTTATATAAATAAATTCTGTTTTTTTTTTAAAACCAAGGGATTTTGACAGCTGCACCATTCCTAGAGCATCCACTATTACCTGCTTAAATCAACTAGAAAAGTTCCGGTCTGGGCTACCTTCTTGAATGTTTTGAGGGGCTCTGGCCTGGTCCATAACAAGTAGCTGTGAATGTAATGTTTATACATATAAGCTAGTTGTAATAAATGCTTGTGGAAACCAATATCCATACCTTAATACCATATTAAGAGAGGCAACATCAGCATTGAAGCATCAGATAAAAAATCCTCCTGAAGGTAACAGCACACTCCCCTTCTTGTTGTTCCTCCAATCATTTCTGCAATTGCTGCTGCTCGGCTCACAGAGAGTCTAACAGCAGCAAATACTGGGGGAGAAACACCATGTGTTTGGAGAAATACTTCCTCTGAAACTGTCTGTTTTGTGAAAGGTGTAGTGATTGTAATGAGGTCAGCCAGGCGAACTTCATAGAATATGAGTTCCCTGATTGGACCATATTAACAGCCCCAATCAGGGAGCCCTGGCTGACAGATATAAACAGGAGAGTCAGAGGTTCTGTTTTCTCTGAGACCTGGCTCTGACAGAGCTTGATTGGTGTCAAGGACTCTTCACGTGTAAATAAAGGATGACTTGGTGACGGGATTTCAGCCTCTATGGAGTTATTTCAATGGTGAGCAAAAAGCACAGTTCTGAAGAAAATTGCAATATTTGTCTTTGAGTTGGCTAAGTATTTCTGGCATCACAGTGTTATACGGGAAGCTTGACTCATTCAATCTTGCTGGTGAAGAATGGGCTCAGTATTTGGACAAAAATGTATTATTCTTTTCCAGGCAAATGACATTGGGACAGATGAAAAGTAACAAGTAATTCTCCTGACAGCTTGTGGATCCCATAGTGTTTTCAGTTACTAGGAGCATAACATTCCCTGAGGCACCAGATACTAAACCCTTCCAAGAGTAGATAGATTTAGTTAAGGAATATTATGACCCCAAGTTTTCTCTAGTTCTTAGACATTATCGGTTTTACTTGGCAATCTGAGAACTAGGGGAATCCATGTTGGGATTTTTGACAAGGTTAAGATGACTGGCAGAGGCATGTGACTTTAGTTTAACCCTTAATGAGATGCTGAAAAACTGTTTGGTATGTGGGATTAATGACGTAACTGTGCAAAAGTGCCTACTAGCTGAAGCCAACTAGAGTTCAAACAGGCACTACAACTGGCTTTATCATTGGAAAATGCCGCAAGTGGAGCATATGCATTGCAGGGTATTCTGACGGAAGTGGACACCTTCATCAGTCTGACTGAGCTTGGAGAACTCTAAGTTGAGGGCAGTCAATTGCATAGCCTCACTCAGGACATATCCTGAACAAAGGGACTCGAGGTCAACCAACAGTAAAACACCAAAGCAAAGCCAAGCCTCAGCCAAACGGTTAAAGTTTTTTCAGGATTCGGGCTGCCAAGCCATTATAGTTGCTGCCCATATAAGTACTTGTGACAGCAAGAGTCCCACTATACTTAAATTGAGTAAGAGAACTCATAGGCCAGGAGAGTGCACAATCTGGAAGTTCCACATATATTTGATTTGGAACAGTTAAATTGCTAAGCAAATTCCGAATCAGAACAAATGTCTGGTTAAAGGTCACCCAGTTCCAATGAAGGCCAGAAATGGCATTTTTAATGATCGCAGAGCCAGCGTTTAACAAAATTCACTCTGGACTCCGATCCTTAAGTTTGCATAAGGTGGCATGGTTCAGCTGTTAGCACTGCAGCCTCACAGTGCCAGGGACCCAGTTTGATTCCAGCCTCTGGCAAATCTTTGTGTGGAGTTTGCATGTTCCCCCCACCCGTCTGTGTGGTTTCTGACACGTGCTCTGGTTTCCTCCCACAGTCCAAAGATGTGCAGGTTAGGTGAATTGGCCATGCTAAATTGCCCATAGTGTTCAGGGATGTGTAGATTAGGTGCATTAGTCAGGTGAAATGTAGAGTATAGGGTAGGGGAATGGGTCTGGATGGGATACTCTTCGGAGGGTTAGTGTGCACTTGTTGGGCCAAATTGCCTGTTTCCACAGTGTAGGGATTCAATTCAATTTGATTCTATTCTATTCTATACATCAGCTAGACTGAGAACCTATACCAGCTTAATGGTACAGCTTCGGTTCCAGTCTCTTAAGAGAAGCAGTTGGTACAGTTACCACTGATTATAGTAAAAGGCTTGGGCCCAAGCTTGATTGGTTGAGAAAGTTGAACCTCGATTGGCTCTTCACTTATTGATTAGAAAATGGCTGCCTGAGTGAAGTCCTAATTAAATACCTGGATGTTTTTCAGGAAGGTCGAGGGACGACGAAAAGGGCTAAGGCCACCTTACATATTGACCAGGAAACAAGTCCATGATTCTGCAAGGCCCTCCCAGTGGCATTTGCCTAACAGGCAAAAGTACACGCAGAAATCAGAAGGCTGGAAAGCGAAGAAATCATTAAACCTGTCCAGTTTGTGGAATGGGCAGCACCAGCCATACCAATTGTGAAGCACGACAGGGGTCAGTTCGCCTTTGTGGGGATTTTAAACAAATGGCAAACTGTTTTTCCCTGCTAGATAAACAGCTATCATCTTGTAAGGTATTAGCATACTATTGTGCCAAGCGAGATCTGATATTGTCTTGCAGTGCCTCCCTGTACCGCATGGGACAGTATTAGCTCATAGATGCCATTGGAGAGGAATGCCTAATAGCTCATGTATCCAAGACTTCGGCTAATGCAGACTATAAAGGCACTTAGATTGAGAAGGAAGGTTTGGTGGTTATATTTGGAGTCAGGAAGTTCCATCAGTACTTTTATGGATGTACATTTGTCATAACAACAGACCACAAACTCCTACTAGATCTACTTAAAGAGGACAACGCAGTGCTGTCATACCTTCAGGCCAAATTCAGCAGTGGGCTCGAATACTAAGTGTGTATAATTGCAAGTTGGAACACCCTCTGGGAGGCCAATTAACAAATGGAGATGCATTGAGGCACTTCCCGCTGGCAGATATGCTACCACTGATACTGCCACTGGAAAAGTCCATAATGGTTTTAAATTTTCTGGACACACTTCCAGTCACAGCTGACAATATTAAACTTTGGGTGCAAAAAGATCCAGTCTGGCAAAGCTGAAACAGCTGGTCATGATGGGAGACATGAAAGAGCCATCACAACCAGAACTGAAATGTTTTTGAACCTGGAGAGACCAGATTAGACTAGAGAATGGCATATTGCTGTGAGAAGCTAGAGTGATTGTCCCAAGCAAAGGTTGCTGCCAGACACTGACTGAACTCCACCAGGGTCATCCAGGCATTTCCAAAAATGAGATGTTTTAAATTCCTTTATTGTTCAAAAGAAATCTGTCTTAGCTTTAAAAATATTTACTGAGGATGCCTCAACCACTTCACTGAGCAAGGAATTCCATAGATTTACAACCCCCTGGGTGAAGAAGTTCCTTCTCAAGTTAGTCCTAAATCTGCTCCCTCTAATCTTGAAGCTATGCCCTCTTGCCCTAATTCCACCTTCCAGTGAAAATATCTTCTCTACTTCTTTCTTGTCTATTCCCTTCATAATTTTATATGTTTTTATAAGATCCCCCCTCATTCTTCTAAATTCCAATGAATATAATCCCAATCAATCAGTCTCTCCTCATAAGCCAACCTCCTCAACTCTGGAATTAACCTAGTGAACCTCCTCTGCACCCCTTCCAGTACCAGTACATTCTTTCTCAAGTAAGGAGACCAAAGCTGCACACAGTACTCCAGGTGTGGCCTCACCAGCCCTTGTACAGCTGCAACATAACCTGATTGCAGACCAACCTTCTGTAATTCATGCACAAGGACACCCAGGTCCCTCTGCATAGCAGCATGCTGCAACCTTTTACCATTCAAGTAATAATGCTTTTTAATGTTACTCCAACCAAAATGGATGACTTCACATTTATTAACATTGTACTCCATCTGCCAGATCTTTGCCCACTCAGTCATATTTTCCATGTTCCTTTACAAAGTTTCAGAGTCCTCCGCACACTTTGTTCTGCGACTCATCATAGTGTCATCTGTAAACATTGACATACTACACGTGGTCCCCAATTCCAAATCATCTTTATAAATTGTGAATAATTGTGGTCCCAACACCAATCCCTGAGGCACATCGCTAGTTACTGATTGCCAGCCAGAATAGCGCTCATTTATCCTCACTCTTTGCTTCCTGTTAGTCAACCAATCCTCTATCCATACTAATTCTTTACCTGTCATGCCTTGCATCCTTATCTTATGCAGCAGCCTCTTATGCGAAGGCCTTTTGGAAATCTAGGTACACCACATCCACTGGGTCCCCGTTGTTCACCTTGCTCATAATGTCTTCATAGACTTTCAAAAGATTTGTTAAGCACGACCTGCCCTTCGTGAACCCATGCTGCGTCTGCCCAACAGGATAGTTTCTATCAAGATTCCTTGCTATTTCTTCCTTGATAATAGACTCAAGCATCTTCCCCACTGCAGACGTTAAGCTAACCGGTCTATAATTCCCCATCTTTTGCCCACCTCCCTTTTTAAATAGTGAGGTCACACTTGCTGTTTTCCAATCTGCTGGAACTGCCCCAGAGTCCAGCAAATTTTGGAAAATTACCACCAGTGCACTTGCTATTTCTCCTGCCATCTCTTTTAGTGCCCGAGGATGCATTCCGTTAGGGCCAGAAGATTTGTCTATCCATAGCTCCATTAGCTTGCCCAACACTACCTCTTCCATAATTATGATTGTTTCCAGGTCCTCACCTGCCTTCGTCTCTTTGTCAATTACTGGCATGTTATTCGTGTCCTCCACTGTGAAGACCGATACAAAATACCTGTTCAATGCCTCGGCCATTTCATCATAAGGTAAATGCCCCTTCTCATCCTCTAAGGAACCAATGTTTACTTTAGCCACTCTTTTTTGTTTTATATATTTATAGAAACGTTTGCTATCTGTCTTTATATTCTGTGCTAGTTTTTTCTCATGTACCTTCTTACTTTCCTTCAAAGCTCTTTTTGTGGCTTTCTGTTGATCACTAAGGTTTTCCCAGTCTTCTTGTTTCATGCTGTTTTTGGCCACTTTATACGCCTTCTCTTTCAATTTGATAGCCTCCCTTATTTCCTTAGATACCCATGGCAGATTACCCCTTTTCATACAGGCCATTGTTTACCAGCAGGGAATTTGCATATTTCCCAAAGTTATATAAAGTGTTTGTCATATAAGGACAGCTCCGTACCATCCATCACCCAATGGTCTGGCAGAAAAAGCAGTCCAAACTTTGAAGGCAGGCTTAAAGAAACAGTCTACAGCTTCACTAGAAAACAAACTGTCCTGGTTCCTGTTTGATTATAGAATGATCCCTCAAGCAACTACAGGAATAACTCCAATAGAGTTGCTAATGGGGAGAAGATTCTGCACCAGGTTAAATCAAATCTTTCCAGACCTTGGGGAAGAGTGTGAAATGGCATCAAGAATGCCAATGCCGAAGAAAAGATTCTGCTAAGCGAGAGTGACAATTTACTTCAGGGGATGATGTGTGGTGTAGGAATTGCTGGAATGGCCCTGTTTGGGTAAGAGGGATGTTCGTCGCGAGGTAAGGTCTCCAGTGATGTATAAAGTTCAGATAGGTCCAATGGTCTTGAACAAGCATGTGGACCATATGAAAGCTGCAAAATCACAAATGATATGGAAGAAAACATACCCGGCTCCTCAACTCCTTTCGGACTGTTCCAGAACCTGTGGGTTCTCCCTCTCCATCAAGCATTGAAAGTATCTTGGAATCTGAGATATACATGGTGGATGTTGCCACCTGAAGAGGACAATGCATTTTGCCCGGAACCTTCTGGGCGCAAGAAATGAGCTACTGTGCGTTACATTCTACCGTATCAGGAACCTGACCTGGTGCTAAAATGCCCCATGCGGAGCTACAAAAAAAAGAGCTGGCCTATGTCCTTGGACTAAGAGAGTGAGAGATGTAGTGATTGTAATGAGGTCAGCCAGGTTGACCCCATAGAATATGAGTTCCCTGATCGGGGCTGTTAATCCACTCCAAATGGGGAGCCCTGGCTGACAGACGTAAGCAGGCATTCTGGCTCTGATCGAGCTGAATCAGTGTCAAGGATACTCCACATGTAAATGAAGGGTGAATTGGTGATGAGATATAGGCCTCTGTGGCATTATTTCACAAGGGAACAGCTTTTCTGAGCGTTCATCCATTATTGATGTTTCCACTGCAATTTTGGGACTTTAGGGGATGAATTTGCCTTCCACACCTGTGTACTTAATGCCCTGAGGTACAGAATCACTAATTGCAAAACATTGGAATGGTTTGTGAAAAATTACCCACATATTATTTGCTAATTTTTGATTCCATTACCCTCTAGTCCTGATTTCCCTTGATGTGTCTTTTGCCTTGATCCTGAATCTCTCTTAAATCTAGAAGTAAGTTGGCTTTCTGGCAGCTCGCAGATGGATAGCTTGTGTGGAAGCACTAACAGTATTCTGTGATTGAAGTGGTATAGAGTCAGAAAGTGTAGAATCTGTTTGGGTAGAGTCGAGGAACCACAAAGGGAAAAAGATCTTAATGGGAGTAGGGTCAGGCCTCCTACCAGTAGTCAGGATGTGGAGAAGAAAATAAACCAAGAGATAGAAAAGGCATGTAAGAAAGGAACTGTTACAATCATAATGGGGACCTCAGTATGCAGGTGGACTGAGAAAGTTAGATTGGTAGCCAGTCTCAAGAAAAGAGAGTGGCGGCACGGTGGCACAGTGGTTAGCACTGCTGCCTCACAGCGCCTGAGACCCGGGTTCAATTTCCGCCTCAGGCGACTGACTGTGTGGAGTTTGCACGTTCTCCCCGTGTCTGCGTGGGTTTCCTCCGGGTGCTCCGGTTTCCTCCCACAGTCCAAAAGATGTGCAGGGTCAGGTGAATTGGCCATGCTAAATTGCCCGTAGTGTTAGGTAAGGGGTAAATGTAGGGGTATGGGTGGGTTTCGCTTTGGCGGGTCGGTGTGGACTTGTTGGGCCGAAGGGCCTGTTTCCACACTGTAATGTAATCTAATCTAATCTGTAATCTAATCTAAAAAAAAAAGGAACTGTTGGAATGTTTTGAGGCAGCTTGTGGTAGAACCCACTAGCGAACAGGCAGTTCTGGATTTGGTGATGTATAATTAGGCACACTTGATTGGTGAGCTTAAGGTGAAGGAATTCCTCATGGGGCAGTGACTGCAATATGATAAAATTCAGTCTGCAGTTGAGAGGGAAAAGTTGGAATCGGATGCTACAATATTACAATTAAGTAAAGGTAACTACAAAGACCTGAGAGAGGGTCTGGGCAGAGTTGATTGGAAGGGGAGACCAACATGAAAGATTGTGGAGTAGCAATGATAGGAATTTCTGGATATAATTTAGGAGGCACAGCAGAAATTCATCCTAAGGAAGAAGAAACATACCAAGGCAAAGATGAGGCAACCATAGCTGACAAACAAGGGAAGTTAGGGACAGCATAAAAGCAAAAGGAAAAAAGATACAATGTGGTGAATATTAGTGGGAAGCCAGGGGATTGAGAAGCCTTTAGAAATGAGCAGAGGATAACAGTAAAACAATTAGAGGGGAGAAGATGAAATATGAGAGTAATCTAGTTAGTAGTATAAAGGAAGATTGCAAAATTTTTTTAAAAATATAGACGTTAAGAGAGAGGTAAGAGTAATATCGGAGGACTAGAACATGAGACTGGAGGAATAGTAATGGGGAATGAGGAAATGGCAGAGGAACTGAATAGATACTTTGTATCAATGTTCACAATGGGTGGCACCAGCAGCATACTGGAACTTAAAGGGAGTGGGGACAGAGGTGAGTGTAGTGGCCATCACTAAGGAAAAGGTGATGGGGAAGTTGAAAGACTGATAAATCACCCAGACCAGATGGACTATATCCCAGGTTCTGAAGGAGATAGCTGAGGAGTTTATAGAGGCATTAATGGTGATCTTTCAGGAATTACTTGAGTCAGGGTGGATCTCAAAGGACTGAAAAATGGTTGATGTAACACTGTGGTTTAAGAAGGGAGGGAGGCAAAAATTAGAAATTATAGGCTAGTTAGCTTGACCCCAGTCATTGGTAAGATGTTAGAGTACACTACTACATATGAGATTGCAGAGTAATTGAAGTGCATGGTAAAATAGGGCTGAGTCAGCATGACTTCATAAAAGGGAGGTCATGCCTGACAAAGCTATTAGAATTCTTTGAGGAGCTAACAAGCGAATTAGACAAAAGAGAGCATTGACAAGGTGTTGCACAGAAGGCAGCTAAATAAGATTAGAGCCCATAGTGTTAGGGACAAGGTACTGGCATGGATAGAGGACTTGCTGACTGACAGAAGGCAGAGTCTAGGGATAAAGGGTTTCTTTTTCAGGATGGCAGCTGGTGACTAGTGGAGTTTAGCAGAGGTCCGTTTTGGGACACAACTATTCACATTGTACTATAATGATCTGATCGAAGGAACTGAGAGCATTGTCGCTGAGTTTGCAGATGAAACAGAAATAGGTGGAGAGACAAATAGTGTTGAGGAAGCAGGGAAGGTATAGAAGGATTTGACACACTAGGAGCGTGCAATACAATGTGGGAAAGTGTGAGATTATGCGCATTGATAGGAAGAATAGAGGCATAGAATCCTTTCTAAATGGGGAAAGGCTATGGATATCTGAAGCAGAAAGTAACTTAGGAGTCCTGGTTCAGGATTCTCTTCAGATTAATATGCAGGTTCACTTGGCAGTTCGGAAGGCAATGCAGTATTAGCATTCATATTGAGAGGGCTAGAATACAAGAGATGTACTCGTGAGGTTGTATAAGCCTCTGGTCAGATGACATTTGGAATATTGTGGAACAGATTTGGGCCCCATATCTAAGGAATGGTGTACTGACATTGGAGGGAGTCCAGAGGAGGTTTACAAGAATGATCCCAGGGATAAAGGACTTGCCATATGAGGAAGGGTTGAAGATTCTGGGTCTGTACTCAATGGAGTTTAGAAGGGAGGGGGCGGGGTGGGTGGTGAGTCTCATTGAAACTTACAGAATACTGAGAGGCCTGGGTAGAAGATGTTTCCATTAGTAGGAGAGATTAGGATCCAAGGGCACAGCCTCAGAGTGAAGGTACAACCCTTTAAAACCGAGATGAGGAGAAATTTCTTAAGCCAGAGGCTGATGAATCTGTGGAACTCATTGCTACTCTGGGATTCAAGTCATTGTATTTTAGTTAGAAATATATTGGTTCTTTTGGTAAGGGGATCAAGGGATAGAGAGAGAAGGCAGGAGAATGGACTTGAGAAACAGCCATGATCAAATGGTGGAGCAGACTCGATGGGCAGCGTGACCTAATTCTGCTCCTATGTCGTAATGTCTTATGAAGTGGAAGAATATGTTGAGACACAATTAAAGATGCTATATCATGCATTTAACCCACAATGTACTTCATCTGGGGTGCTTAGTGCTGATGCCTGATGATCAAAAGCATTGCATTTGACATGACCATATATTTCTTTCCTTGATAGACATGAAATTAATACAATACTGTTAAAACTGTTCATAACTTGTTTCAATGCTATATCATTATTTTGCACATGTTTGCTAAAACCATTAAAGTTTTCTATCATGTCGGTATACACAGTTTGAGATGGACCCTTCTCAGTAACAAGTTTGCACCATACACAAAACACTATGGATGCTGGAAATCTGAAATAATAACAAAAAATATGGAAATACTCAGCTGGTCAGGCAGCTTCTGTGAAGAGATACAGAACAAATGATCTTTCATAATTAAATATTGATTATGTTTCTCTCCGCAGATGCTGAATTCACATCTGCTGAATTTTTCCACTTTATTTGTTCTTATTACTGCACCAATACAGTCTGGCTTCAGTCTCTGTTGTGGTGAGGGAACTGTTTATTGATTGAGTGAATAGGGTATTTTATTTAACTGAGACGTAATGAATGTGAGCTCTTATTAAAATTAACATGATGCAGCAGGGAATACAATTGCCATGGTGATTGCCTCTTAATGAAATTAACATTATGCAGTAACTGAGCTGTGTTGTCAGCAAAATACCATTTTACTTCAGTATGTGAGTTCTTCTGTTCTTGCTTCATTCATATTTCCATCTATGTCTGTTCACTGAGCCAAACTGGCTCTTGGCTATGTATAGTCATATGATGCAATGGCAGATCATTATGTCCATTGCATCTGATTCAAATGGCTGAGCTTGCCTGTGCTTTAAATCTATTTCCTAGCGACACTGTGTGGCTTAGATGGTAGCACATTCGCTTCTGACTCATCTTGGGTTCAAGTCCACTTCGGGACTTGAATGCAGAAATCAAGGCTGACACTATAGTCAACTACAGAGGGAGCACTGGATGGTTTGAGGTAGTGTCTTTCAGAGATTTTAAAGATCTGGCACTGTTTTGAAGAAGAGCAGGAGAGTTATCGCTTGTTTCCGAGCCAATGCTTATCTTTTAATTATGATCACAAAAAACAGATTGTCTGGTCATATCACATTGCTTCTTCATTCATAAATATTGGTAGAGTACAGGTGCTGATCTGTGATGCTGGTGCAACCAGAACAGAAACGTTAACCATTTCTGATGCCGAACCAGAATACTTGACTATTTGGCATTCCATTTGAGCTTGAGTTAAATTTCAAACCACATATCCTCTCCATGGCTGAGACTGATTCTTGATGAAGGGCTTATGCCTGAAACATCAATTCTTCTGCTCCTCGGATGCTGCCTGACCTGTTGTGTTTTTCCAGCACCACACTTTTGACTCTGATCTCCAGCATCTGCAGTCCTCAGTTTCTCCATGGCTAGGACTACCTACTTTCACCTTTGTAACCCTCCAACATAGGGAATTAGTGTTATTGTGGCATTATCACTGGACTAGTAATCCAGAGACACAGGTCAGTACTCTGGGGACATGGTTTGAATCATGACGTTCAGTTGATAAATCAGGAATTAAAAGTTGTTGAATGGCAACCATGAAACCATTAGAGTAGAGTAGCTTTTATTTGTCATTTCTACCATACACAGCTGATAGAGTAAAAATGAGACAGCGTTCCTCCAGGACCGAGGGTGCTACTTTGACAGCACATTATCAATTGATGTTAAAACCCAACTGGTTCACAACTGTCCTTGAGAGAAGGAAAATCTGCCATCTTTAAGTAATCTGCCCTACATGTGACTTTAATTCACAGCAGAATGGTTGACTCTTAACTACCCTCTGGAATGATATAGAAAGTCACTCATTTGTATGAAACGTCTACAAAACAACAATCATAACAGCGCTGATGACCCTGGGACGTGTTATCACCAACCTTCTTGGGGCTTGTGTCAAAACTGGGAAAGCTGTTCCACAGACTAGTCAAGCAATAGCCTGATATCATAAAAAACACTGAGAGCAGTAGTGGGAGGGGATTCTGTCATAAGGGGAAATGTTTTGTGTTTGTTAAAACTATTAACATTTTCTATCCTGTCATTCGTATGCACTGAAATGAGCTCTCCTTGACAAACAGTTTGCAAAACATGATGGATCCTGACATTTGAAATAAGAACAAAAATTCGGAAATACACAGTTGGTCAGGCAGCTTCTGTGAAAGATACAGAATAACTATTTCAAATCAATGGTCAATGTCGATTCTATCAAAATGCATGTTTTACACATTTGAGGTTGCATATGTGATACCAGAATGGTATGTTGGTGGCCCACTTTAGTGATAGCAATCTTATCTGCACCACTGATATGGGCAAATAATAAGGGTTGTGGTAGGATCCAGCATTTTCTGGAGAAGACCTTCTTCTCAACTGCTTCACTGTTCTGGTACCTTCCAAGGAATCCAGTCTCTGTGGCAGATCATGCATGTTGAACTTTAGATTTGTCAGGTCTCCAGAAGTTGTTTGATCAATGACACTTGTTGCTTCTGTTTCTGCTTTCTTGCAGGACAACTGCACCATTTTTCAGGGTGGGTGGTCCCCACACTAGATGCTCCCTGTGGAATCACAACAGACAGAAAATTCAGAATTCTGTATTACTAACTGACTCTACTCGACTATGATTCTTCAGATTCCATTGAAACACTAGCACTGAGTTGGTGGATGTTGAGCCACCCAGTAATGATGCCCACATTAATCAGCTGAAGCTGAAACTACCTGATATCTTTTTTTGAAATAAGTGGCAAAGTGTGTCAGCATTTGCATTACTTTTGTTTGACCTGTACCAGATTTAGAATTGAAACTGTGCCTGTTCATTGAGCCTTTCTTACACCAAGATTGGTGAACATTTAACTTTAAATATGTCAAAGCTTGCACTAGTCAGGTCTCTGAAGTTCTAGGAAACAGCCCACCTCAAAGCTAACAGTTTGAGTTTCATACTGGGATCATTCTCCTTGTTCCTCTCATTCAACTTGAGACTCCGACTGGAATAAATGATAACGGCTCTTTTTTTGCCCTTGAACTTTTGACAGCATCAATATGAAAAGGAGTTGGAAATCTGGATGCCAAGGGCAAATGATGAGATAAGCTTCTGCTTTTGAAGGTGCAAAAGGTGTCATCACATAGGGATAATCCAGTGCCCAATAATGTTCAGTCACGTAGCACGCTCATAATCCTTTCCCAATCATTCCTTCTACATTCTGAGATAAGCATAGCAAATTGTGAGATGGTGTCCAACTGTGCATAGCCTTGCACAAACCTCCTATAGCAACCAACTGGACCAAGGAACCATCTCCGGTTGGGCCAGTCATCTATCTCTGGGATTTTCTCATCATCTTGAAAAGTTGGCACTTCTCTGATTTGATTCTTAAGTCAAACATAAGTTAAACTGCAAAAGGCAAAAGTGAGGACTGCAGATGCTGGAGATTAGAGTCTAGATTAGAATAGTGCTGGAAAAGCATAGCAGGTCAGGCAGCATCTGAGGAGCAGGAAAATCGACATTTCGGGAAAAAGCCCTTCATCAGGAATGAAGACGGAGCCTCCAGGGTGGAGAGATAAATGGGAGGGGTGTGGGGCTGTGGAGAAGGTAGCCAAGAGGACAATAGGTGGATGGAGGTGGGAATGAAGGTGATAGGTCAGAGAGGAGGTGGAGTGGATAAGTGGGAAGGAAGATTGAGAGGTAGGACAGGTCATGAGGATGGTGCTGAGCTGGAAGGTTGGAACTGGGGTAAGGTGGGGTGAGAGGAAATGAGAAAACTGGTGAAGTCCACATTGATGCCCTGGGGTCGAAGTGTTCCGAGGTGGAAGATGAGGTGTTCTTCCTCCAAGTGTTGGGTGGTGAGGGAGTGGCGGTGGAGGAGGCCCAAACAGGATAAGATGGTCTTGCAGGGGTCTCCTCAAATGTCAAGCTGAAAGTGAGTATGTCATCCTGGTACTCAAGGAGGGACTAGAAATTAAATCACCAAAAGCTTTAGCCATCTCATGCATGAGGGTAGCAGGGACACTCCAGAGCCCAAAGGTGTTCTTATGTATTTGTAAAGCCCTTCAGTGCCTGTTCAGAATATCATATATTCAATACCTTGTTTAGTGATGGATTGTGCTTATAATTATGAACCAAACTGAGATTGCAGAAATATTTTGCACCTTTGAGAACTAGCAGTGCTTCCTCAATCTTAGGAAGATATTAAGTATCCTTATAAATCTTTGCATGAGTGTCTGATTATTGACACAGATCCTTAGTTTTCTATCTTTCTCTCTCACAAGGACTATGGGAGAGGCATATGGACAAAACAGCTGTTGGCTGGTATCTGCCTCTGAAGACAACTGCAGGTAGTCCAAGATGTCCTCCCAGTGATGGTTTGGGATCTGATGGTTATGAATCTTTGCTAGATGGTGACCTTTAGTCACAATCTTGTGGCTCACCAGCTCACAATTCTCAATTTTATCATCATCTTTATCATCACAACTCTGAAAGTTGTGTTGTAATTGGTGAAAGTAGAAACAAACTGCCTTCTCTGAGCCTTTTCAAACTCATCAGCATATAGCTTTGAAAAGAGGTTAAAGGTGTCTTCTCTAGTCTGTTCACTAACCACGACATTGGCTGGTTTAAGGATGGAGTAAATTCTTGGTTGGAGTAAATATCTTTATTGCTGAAATAGGCAATCTGTATGGATACCCTAATCTTTTCTCTAACAATGATGAAGCTTCCAGAATTATACCAAGTAGAAACACTACTATATGTGACACATGATGGTCTACCAAAGGCTGATGTCAATTAATTGGCGATGGTTGGCATGAGCCTTTAAGAATAGTGATGTTGTGAGCAGATAAAAGCACAGCCTGATTCCTTGCTACTTGAACAGTTCTACAGTCCTGTACAGACATAAAAACATAAACTATAGGGGCAGGAATAGACTATTTGGCCCGTCAAGGCTGCTCTGCTCGCCAATGTCATAATGACTGAACATCCAATTCAGTACCCTGTTTGATCCCTTTAACCCCAAGAAATATAACTACTTCTTGAAAATATTCAATGAATTCAGTTAAAAACCTGAAACACTTGCTGAGAATTCCACAAGCTTATCACTCTGTGGTTGAGGAAATCTCTCCTTATCTCAATCTTAAATGGCCTACTTTATATTGCTCAACTGTGACTTTAGAATGTGTCCTTAGACTGATAGTTCTTGAGGACGTTTTTAGAAGAGAATCCCTACAGTGTGGAAACAAGCCCATTTGACATAAGAAGTCATTGGCAGATAGGATCAAGGAAAACCCTAAGGCTTTCTGTAGGTATATCAGGAATAAAAGAATGACTAGAGTAAGATTAGGGTCAATCAAGGATCATAGTGAGAAGTTGTGTGTGGAGGCAGAGGAGATGGGGAAGCGCTAAATGAATACTTTTCATTCGTATTCACATTAGATAAAGACAATGTGGTCTAGGAGAATACTGAGATACAGGCTAATAGACCTGATGGGATTGAGGTTCACAAGGCGGAGGTGTTAGCAATTCTGGCAAGTATAAAAATAGATAAGTCCCCAGGGCCAGGTGGGATTTATCCTAGGATTCTCTGGGAAGCTAGATTGCCCAGCCTTTGGCTTTGATCTTTATGTCATCATTGTCTGCAGAAATAGTGCCAGAAGACTGGAGGATAGCAAATGTTGTTCCCTTTTTCAAGAAGGCGAGTAGAGATAACCCTGGAAATTATAGACCAGTGAGCGTTACTTTGGTTGTGGGTAAAGTGTTGGAAAGGGCTATAAGAGATAGGATTTAAAATCATCTGGAGAGGAATAATTTGATTAGGGATAGACAACATGGTTTTGTGAAGGGTAGATCATGCCTCACAAACCTTATTGAGTTCTTTGAAAAGGTGACCAAATAGGTGGCTGAGGGTAAAGTGGTTGATGTGGTGTGTGTGGATTTCAGTAAGGAGAAAGTGAGGTCTGCAGATGCTGGAGATCAAAGTTGAAACTTTATTGCTGGAACAGCACAGCAGGTCAGGCAGCATCCAGGGAACAGGAGATTCGACGTTTCGGGCAAGGCCCTTCCTCAGGAATGAGCAGAGAGTAGGGGTGGGGAGGGAAATATATCCTTGGTGCTGGGGTCTGTTTGGAGGTGGCGGAAGTGACGGCGGATGATGCGCTGTACATGGAGATTGGTGGGGTGGTAGGTGAGGACCAGTGGGGTTCTGTCCTGGTGGCGGTTGGAGGGGCGGGGCTCAAGGGCGGAGGAGCGGGAAGTGGAGGAGATGCGGTGGAGGGCACCGTCGACCATGTCGGGGGGGAAATTGCGGTCCTTGAAGAAGGAGGCCATCTGTGTTGTACGTATTTTGAACTGGTCCTCCTGGGAGCAGATGCGGCGGAGACGGAGGAATTGGGAGAATGGGATGGCGTTTTTACAGGGGGCAGGATGGGAGGAGGTGTAGTCCAGGTAGCTGTGGGAGTCGGTAGGTTTGTAGTAGATGTCCGTGTTGATTCGGTCGCCTGAGATAGAAACGGAAAGGTCTAGGAAGGGGAGGGAGGAGTCCGAGACTGTCCAGGTGGATTTGAGGTCGGGGTGGAAGGTGTTAGTGTAGTGGATGAGCTGTTCAACCTCCTCGTGGGAGCACGAGGTAGGGCCGATACAGTCATCAATGTAGCGGAGGAAACGATGGGGGGTGGGGCCAGTGTAGTTGCGGAAGATGGATTGTTCCACATACCCTACGAAGAGGCAGGCATAGCTGGTGCCCATGCGGGTGCCCATGGCTACTCCTTTTGTTTGGAGAAAGTGGGAGGATTGGAAAGAAAAGTTGTTCAGGGTGAGGACCAGTTCGGTCAGTCGAAGGAGGGTGTCGGTGGAAGGGTACTGGGTGGTACGGCGGGAAAGGAAGAAGCGGAGTGCTTTGAGTCCTTTGTGATGGGGGATGGAGGTGTACAGGGACTGGATGTCCATGGTGAAGATGAGGCGTTGGGGACCGGGGAAGCGGAAATCCTGGAGGAGGTGGAGGGCGTGGGTGGTGTCACGAACGTAGGTGGGGAGTTCTTGGACTAATGGGGACAGGACCGTGTCGAGGTAATTCAGTAAGGTGTTTGATAATGTTCCCCATGGTAGGCTATTGCGCAAAATATGGAGGCATGGGATTGAGCATGATTTAGTGGCTTGGATCAGAAATTGGCTAGCTGAAAGAGGACAGAGGGTGGTGGTTGATGGTAAATATTCATCCTGGAGTACAGTTACCAGTGGTGTACCGCAAGGATCTGTTTTGGGTCCACTGTTGTTTGTCAACTTTATAAATTACCTGGATGAGGGCATAGAAGGATAGATTAGTAAATTTGCGGATGACACTAAGGTCGGTAGCGTTGTGGATAGTGATGAAGGATGTTGTAGGTTACAGAGAGACACAGATAAGCTGCAGAGCTGGGCTGAGAGGACGCAAATGGAGTTTAATGTGGAAAAGTGTGAGGTAATTTACTTTGGAAGGAGTAACAGGAATGCAGAGTACTGGGCTAATGGTAAGATTCTTGGTAGTGTAGATGAGCAGAGATATCTCAGTGTCCAGGTACATAGATCCTTGAAATTTGCCATCCAGGTTGATAAGGTTGTTAAGAAGGCATACAGTGTGTTAGCTTTTATTGGTAAAGGGATTGAGTTTCAGAACCATGACGTCAAGCTGCAGCTGTACAAAACTCTGGTGCGGCCACATTTAGAATATTGTGTACAGTTCTGGTCACTGCATTATAGGAAGGATGTGGAAGCTTTGGAAAGGAATTAGAGGAGATTTACTAGGATGTTGCCTGGTATGGAGGGAAGGTTTTAGAGGAAAGGCTGAGAGACTTGAGGCTGTTTTCATTGGAGAGAAGAAGATTGAGAGGTGACTTAATTGAGACATAAAAGATAATCAGAGGGTTAGATAGGGTGGACAGTGAGAGCCTTTTTCCTCAGTTGGTGATGGCTTGCATGAGGGGATATAGCTTTAAATTAAGGGATGATAGATATAGGACAGATGTCAGAGTTAGTTTCTTTACTCAGAGAGTAGTAGGGGTGTGGAAACTGCTGCCTGCAACAGTAGAGACTCACCAACTTTAAGGGCATTTAAATGTTCTTTGGATAGACATATAGATGAAAATGGAATAGTGTAGGTTAGATGAGCTTCAAATTGGTTTCACAAGTTGGAGCAACATCAAGGGCCGAAGGGCCTGTACTGCACTGTTATGTTCTATGTTCTGTAACCTCTTAAAGCCACAGCATTGTCACAACTTTAAAATATATTCAAATGTTGCTTGGCCTTTAACACATTGAGATTAAATTGCTATGCAGCTTTTTTCCAAACAACAAAAATGTTCAATGCTTTCTCTTTAAACTGATTTCATTATGTGAAAGTCTAAAATGTTGCGCATGCTATTATGTTGATTATGTGTTAGAAAAACTGAAGTCACTGATTTTGGTCCCTTCTCCAAATCCATTTCCAAACTTCTGTGTTCATGCCTCTGTCTTGTAACAATCAATAAAGAAGCCAACCTGGTTAACTGTAGAAACTTCAAAAACAAATAACTTAAAAAATAAATACGTCATTCCCAAACAATTCAAGAGAAAAAATGAACAAGACTTCAATTTGTAATAAATAAAACAAAATCAATAAAATTCAAATATTAATTAATGGGCAAATGCCTTGAAACAGAGAAGTAATTTTCACTTTAAACTGATAACGTAAGAGCTTTACGTAACTCTGTGAAGTAACTACCTTTATCAGCACAGGACAACAAACCAATTAATAAATGTGAATAATTCTGCTTTCTAGTCTTTAGTTTATAATGAATAGTTCAAAAGTAAGCTTTAGACTTGGCAGGAAAGCTCAGCCACGTGGAATGCCCATTCTGTGACATGGAGAATTCTGGATGCTTCCTGTGGCCTTGATGAGCAGTGCAGGGAATGTAACATTTGCAAGAACTTGAAATCCAGGTTTAGGAACCTAGGAGATGGCTGGAGTCACTGTGATGGACGTGCGAAAGTAAGAACTACTTGAATAGCTCATTTAAGGACAGAGTCAGATCACAGGTTAGGAGCATGCAGGCAAAAAGGGAATTGGTGACTGTGAGACAAACGAGGACTTTTAGGAAGATACCTCACTAAACACCTGCTCATTAACTGATTTTCCATTTTGGATATTGATGCAAATGATAGTTCCACAGAGGAATGTAGCAAGAGCCAATTTTATAGACCAGTGGCGAGGCAAAGGTGGGGCATTCAACATCTATAGGAGCACACAGGTATTTCTGCAGGTGACTCCAGGATGGAATGTTGCCTCCCTGGTTCCAGGGTCAAGGATGTCATAGAGATGTACAGCATGGAAACATACCCTTCGGTCCACTCATCCATACCGACAAGATATCCCAACCCAAACTAGTCCCACCTGCCAGCACCTGGCCCAAATCCCTCCAAACCCTTGCTATTCATATACCCATCCAGGTGCCTTTTAAATGTTGCAATTGTACCAGCCTCCACCACTTCCTCTGGCAGCCCATTCCACACACGCACCACCCTCTGCGTGAAAAAGTTGTCACTTAGGTCTCTTTTATATCTTTCCCCTCTCATCCTAAACCTATGCCCTCTAGTTCTCGATTCCCCCACCCCTGGAAGTTACTGTTCCAAGTAAAAGTGAAGAGCCAGAGGTTATAGTCTACATTGGTGCAAATGACGGTATGGTAGAATGCAGAATGAAGCCCTGGAAGCAAAGTTCAGAAATCAGGAAAAGAGATTGAATGCAAGATCGCTAGGGCAGTAATTTCCGAATTATTCCTAGTATCATATGCTGGTGAGTATAGAAATAACATGTATGAATGAACACAAGGCTGGAGAAATTGCATCGGTGAAAGGAGTTTCGATTCATGGGGCATTGGATCTGGACCGTAGGATCTATAAAGAAGGACCTGTAAAGGAGGAAATAAGAAAAAGGAGCTGGAGTAGGCTATTCGGTCCCTCAAGCTTATGCTGACATTCAACATGATCGTGGCTGATCTGCCTCAGGTCTCAACAACTCTTACATGCCAGTTCATCATAGCCCTCAATTCTTTGATATTTCAAAAATCTATGTATGTGCAGTTTTAAAAAAATGATCTTGCCTCCACAACTCTCTGGGGTAAAGAATTTCAGACTGTACACTTAAAGGTGAAATTACTTTGCATCTCAGAGTGCCCGATTATTGTGTAATAATGTCCCCTAGTTCAAGATTTCAATAGTGGAAACAGGTTAATTTTTATTCTGTCAAGCTACCCTCAAAACCTTGCATGTTTCCATAGGATCACCCCTCATTCTACTAAACTCTAGTTGATAAAAACCTAACCTGTTTAAGCATTTTTGATGAGTCAACGGTCTTCATCCCACTAATCAGTCTAATGATTCTCTTTTGGGCTGCTTCCATGCTCGTACATCCTCTTATATATGGGGCTGCAAACTGTACAGAGCACTCAAAGTGCAGCCTCACCAACACCATGTACAGTTCTAACAAGACTTCCCTATTTTAAATTCCAATCTCTTTGAAAAATTCCATTTGTCTTTTGATTACTTGCTGCACCTGTACGCTAACGTTTTGTGATTAATGCATAAACACACCAGCATCTCTCTTTGCTATTCTGTTGTGGAGTCTTTTTTAATTTAAAAAAATTCTCTGCGTTTTGATTCTGCCCTACTTTTCTTACACTAAACTCCTTTTGCCAAGTTTTTGCCGACTCAGTCAACCTAGCTATCTCCTCTTGCAGATTCCTCTGTCTTCATTGCAACATGGTCTCTCATTTATCTTTGTGTCATCAGTAAAATTGGATACATTACACTCTGCGCCCTCCTTCAGGTCACTAATATACATAGTATATCAAGGTTTGTGTAAAGATTTGTAGTTTGGGTGCCGATTGCAGTTGTTGTGGGTATGTTTCAACTGAAACTGTACAGCAGCGCTTCACAGGAGGCTCAACAGCACTGAGGATGTCACCTAGAAAAGGGATGAAACATCTGCAAATCAAATTCACACCTCGGTGAACATACCCATGCACAGTAAATAATTGAGGGTCTGGACTGATTTTTGTGACATTCCACTAGCTATGTATTTTCAACATGAAAAAGAACAATCTATTTCAACTGTGTGTTAACCAGTCCCCATACATGCTAATACATTATCCCCAATGCCCCCATTCGCTCCAATCTTGTGCAAAAACCTTTGACATTTATCATATGCCTTCTGAAAATCCAAATACACTACCTATTTCCCTTTATCAACTCTGCCTGTTATATCCTCAAAAGAACTTTGTAAGTTTGTCAAATGTGATTTACTTTTCACAAAATCATGTTGTATTAAGCATTATTTACAGGCCACCACAGAATACTAATGATGTAGGGCACAATATAAGTCAGGAAATTAGAAGTGCATATAAAAGGTTAATACAGTAATCCCGAGTGCTTCAATATACATCAAGTTAATCTAACATGCATCAGTGCTGTGAAGAATGAATTTCTAGAATGTGCACAAGATGGTTTCCAGAGCAGTGCGTTAAGGAAGTATCTAGGGAGTAGGCTATTTTATATTTAGTATTATGCAAAGAAAAAGGGGTCAATAAATAAATGGTAAAGTAAGGAAAAGTTGCCACAGTCTCAGAGGACTGTGAATAGAGAGCAACAACTGGTGTTGGTTTTAACCTGATGGTCACCACACCTCAGGCAAGATGAGACATTGAGAAGGAGAGTGTGGGAATTGAACCCAAGCTATTAGCATCACTCTGCGATGTAAATAAGCCAACTGAGCTAACCAACCCCAGTCAATAAATAACCTTGTTGCAAATAAAAAGACTTTTAGGAAGCAGTGACCATGAATGTGATAAAATTTTCCATTAGAGTCATAGAGACACAGAGAAGGACAGCACAGAAACAGACCCTTCTGTCAAACTCGTCCATGCTGACCAGATATCCCAATCTAATCTAGACCCACTCGCCAGCACCTGGCCCATATCCCTCTAAACCCTTCCTTTTCATACATCCATCCAGATGATTTTTAAATGTTGCAATTGTACTAGCCTCCACTACTTCCTCTGGCAGCTCATTCCATACACTTACCACCCTCTGCGTGAAAATACTGCCACTTAGGTCTCTTTTATAGCTTTCCCTTCTCATCCTAAACCTATGTCCCCTAGTTCTGTAATCCCCCACCCCAGGGAAAAGACCTTGTCTATTTACCCTATCCATGCCCCTTATGATTTTATAAACCTCTATAAGGTCACCCCTCAGCCTCTGACGCTCCAGGGAAAACAGCCCCAGCCTATTCAACCTCTTCCTATAGCTCAAATCCTCCAACCCTGGCAACATCCTTGTAAATCTTTTCTGAACCCTATCAAGTCTCACAACATCCTTCCATTCTATTTGAAAACTATGTAATTCGATCCAAAACTAGGATCTTGAATCTACTTCATAGTAGAGTCTACTTCACAGGCGAAGAAACAAATAATCTCTTAGAAATAATAGATTCAAAAGGCTAGTGAGAATGGGGGACTGGAAGAAATCATTATTAGTATAAATAAAGTAGTATTAAAGAAATTAACGTGACTAAAGTTGACAAATACTGAGTTAGATGATCGGTCATGACCATATTGAATAGTGGAGCAGGCCTGAAAGACTGGATGGCCAACTCCTGCTTCTATTTTCTATGTTTCCCTGTTTCCATTTATTGGGCTGTTTTCTCATGTAATGAGAGAAAAGGAAGATTTGAATGAGATGAAAGTAGTGTAGCAGTTAGTCTTATGCAAATAAGGGAAAAGGTGATGAGTTGTCCCAAGTGACTATGTCAAAACCATGCAGGGTTAATTGTATGGGGTTTGAAGAGGAATTTGAGCAGATGAGGGAAAATGTTGCAGGCAACAGTGAGAATGAGCCTTGGTGGAAGGGGCTACAGTTTTAGCGATAGTGTAAGTGTGAGGTAGCAGAGACAAGACTATGGCACTTACTCTGACGCAGTGGAGTTCATTGATCTTTTATGGCACTACTGGTCATTTGTTAGCACCTGTGAAGATGGCATTAAGCTGAGTGGTGATGTCAGACCAGGCTGCCAGGGTCTGATGATATGGCCTCCTCTTCTAGTCAGGAAGAGGTGTCATTTCCTTCACATCATACCCCTCAGTCAGGGCCGCCAGGTTCCGATCAGTGGGTTGCAATGCCGTTCTTCTCTTATTCCAGCACCTTCTGGAAAGCTCCTTAACCAAGCAGGGGCAACTTGCAGTATGTCCGTGCTTGTCCAGATGCACAGCAGCCTTTTAAAGATGGCATGGACTGGAGATGCCAATCTTACAGCAGATCATCATTGGATGGTGAATTGTTCTGGGAACAGTGTGCTAATTGAACATGACTGACACAATAAGGGCATGCTAGGTAGTTAATGAGGTAAGTTTGGTAAGATACGACAAGTGCTAGGCTTTGTGACAAAAAAATCCCTCCATGTGGCATGGTGGCTCAGTGGTTAGCACTGCTGCCTCACAGTGCCAGGGACCTGAGTTTGATTCCAGCCTCAAGAGACTGTGTGTGGAGTTGGCACATTTTCCCCGTGTCTATGTAGGTTTCCTCCCACAGTCCAAAGATGTGCATGTTAGGTGCATTAAGGAGTAAATCTAGAGCAATAGGGATATGTAGGGTAAGTGCATTAGTAAGGGGTAAATCTAGTGCAATATGGTGGAAGAATGGGTGGGTTACTCTTCAGAGGATCAGTGTGGACTTGTTAGGCCAAATGGCCTGTTTCCATACTATAGGTTTTATATTTAATTCAATTCAACCAGCACTTAGCCAGGAAAATATAAGATTCAGCCCATTCTGTCCAATTCTGGGCGCTGCAATTTAGGAACACTGAGGGCTGTAGCAAGGGCTTGGAAAAGATTTTGAAGAATGGTTCCAGTAATTAAATATTCAGATTTAGTCACATGAATCTGGGATTGTCCTCCTTAGAAAAGTGGATATTCAGTGGCGATTTGGTGGAAGCTTTCAAAATCATGATCTAAACAGAGTGAATAGAGAGAAAATTGGTCCCTTCAATGGATGGAATAAGAGGATCAGGATCAAGGTTTTTGGCAAAGAAACAAACAATGGTGGAAGGAAAATCTTTGTATATGGCAAATAGATTGGATCAGGAAGGTAATACTTGACATGGTGGTGAAGGCAAATAAAATTTTGGCTTTGATAAGGGAATTGGTTAAGTACTCTTAGAGAAATAATTTGTAAGGCTGTGGGAGAAATGTGTGGGAGGGGGAATGAGTTGAATTAATCTTACAGAGATCTAACATAGACACCATGGGTTGAATGGCTTCTGCCTAGGCTATCATCATTCTACAATTGCATTAATTTGAATGTGATGTCTTTCCACTTATTCCATTACTCCAGAAAAAAAACAAACACACTGTCATATGAGAAGTGTTCTTGCTTACTTGAGGAACTGTAACCTAGCATGAGTTTGTGCTTTTAAATGAGATGAAGAAATTGGGAAGAAGCTTTTTGCTGAGATGCAACCAGCCCAGCATTTATATCATGCAGGAAAAAATTTCCTTCTTGTGTCCTGTAGCCAACATGAATCTTGACGTATATGTACAGTGCAGTGTGGAGCTACAACTCACATATGTAGTTGTGTATAAATAAAACATGTCATATATTTTCTTTTCCAGTATTGTTGCTACAACAGGGGCAGAATTCGATCTTCGAACATTACGTGCAGTTCGAGTCCTTCGACCCTTGAAGTTGGTTTCTGGAATTCCAAGTAGGTATTACATCTGCGTTAGGATATGTTTTTAAGATAAGGATTCCAAGAATAATTCTATGGTACATTTGATCCTTCTATTCTAACGTGATTAATTACAAATTGGTGGAATGTGGCCTTGAGCCTTACTTTAGTGAATATAATATGTCAAATCTCTGATTCTTAAAGCTGCTAGAAGTTCCAAATTTTAAGTTCAAACAGGCAGAAAATGATCTGGAAATTTGCTTTTCAATACTTTCCAGTCAAGCTTAATGCCAATTTATGCTTTGCCCATTTTGCATCTGATGTTCAGGAAACAGGGTATTGTATTCACTTCTCTTATCCATGATAAGAGAAGTGAATACAATAGATTAGAGTTCAGAAGAGCAAATAAACATTGCAAAATGAAAGCATAGATTTTTTTCACCTTTTAAATTTAGGTTGGATCCCAGTAATGTTATTGGAATTTGACATAAAGTGTGTAAAGATGGACCTTGTCAACTTTAGGTGACTGCCATTTTGAAATTCCTAATAGTGAAATTCTGATGGCTTTCTAGTGTTTAGTAAATTGGATGCTTTTACCTGCTCACGTGCAGAAAGTGATATGCCATATCTTAGTGAGTAGAACTATCATGTAAAATGTATAAAATGGAAGATGTAAGCTATCTGTTAGGGATGATTTACAAAAAGTCTGATCTGATTGGTATTACTTTACATTTCAGGTTTACAAGTTGTACTCAAGTCCATCATGAAGGCAATGATCCCCCTGCTTCAGATTGGATTGCTACTTTTCTTCGCCATTCTCATGTTTGCAATCATTGGATTAGAATTTTACATGGGAAAATTTCATAAAGCGTGCTTTGATAGCAACAGTACGTTTTTGCATCTGAAAGTTTGTGTGTGGAAGTTTGGATGATGCTGCAGTTTGTTCTAGACATTTGTCGTAAGAATAAAGGACAAGTTTTCATCAGATTAACCGAGGATTAAATTACAGTCATATTCTCATGTTCTGTTATTTGCATTTTCTAATATGTTGATTTGAAGAGTGCTAATGAGAATTAAATGAACAGCTAATGTGATACTGAGCCATAAATAGTAGAAATGCATGTTTTGTTTCTTGGTTTATTCATCTCAGTAGGCAAGGTAAGAATCCATACTAATGCTACAAAGTATTCATTTGTCACAGAAGGGAATAAAATCAGCTGCTTTTGTCTGCAAAGAGTACTTGGTGATCTTTGCTGGAACATTGGCCAGTTTAGAATAAGGACAGGAACTAGTTTAGCCACAAGAGCCCTAAGAGATAGCTGACCACATGAATCCTGTCTAGACTTACATAGGCTACCTTTATGGAATCATCGAGGTTTGCCAGTGTATATAGCTTGCATCTCCACAAGACTCCATACTTTAGGAGAGGAACTGAAACAACTTAAATGACTTCAGGTCAGAGGGGTGGCCAGGTACTTGCTTTGGCCCCAGTTATGCCTGTCTCTTTGTGGGGTATGTGGAACATTCCTTGTTCCAGCCCGAGTCTGGCCTCCACACACAATTCTTCATCTGACATCGATGCTGCTTCCCTTTTTCATCTGGAGTTGGAAAGGTTCATCGTTCTCTCTTCTAGTTTCCATCCCACCCTTGCTTTCATCTGGTCTATCTCTGACTCCACTCTTCCCTTCTTCGACATCTCTCTTTCCATTTCTGGAGATAGGCAGGGCACTAATATCCATTTTAAACCCACTGACTCCCTCAGCTATCTTGACAATATATCCTTGCACCCTGTTTCCTGTAAAGAGTCTATTTGATTCTCCTAGTTCCTCTGTCTCCATTGCATATGTTCTGAGAAGGTCAACTTCGACAAGGGATCCTCCGAAATGTCCACCTTCTTCCTCGACCAATGATTCCCCTGCAACATTGTTGACAGGGCTCTCAACCAGGTCTGATCCATCTCCCGCACTTCCGTCCTCACCTCCTCTCTCCCTTCCCACAACAGTGATAGGGTTCCACTTGCCCTTACGTACCATCCCACCAGCACCCATATCCAGAAGATCATCAGCCACCATTTCTACCACCTCTAGTGAGATGCCACCACCAGAACATAATCCCCTCCCCTCCCTCGTCTGTGTTCCACAGGGTCTGTTCCCTTGGGACACCCTGTTTACTCTTCAAAAATGTCCAACACTGCCCCACAGCCCTATGGCACCTTCCCCTGCAATCACCAAAGATAGAATACCTGCCCATTGACCTCCTCTTTCCCTCAGTATCCAAGGGCCCAAACTATCTTCCAGGTGAAGCAGCACTTTACCTGCACTTTTCACAATTTACTCTACTGCATCCACTGCTCACAATGTGCTCTTCTCCATATTGGGGAAACAAAGCGTAGACTGGGTGACTGCTTCACTGAACAATTATGTTCTACCTACAAAAAGACCCTGAGCTTCCAGTTGCTTGCCGTTTTAACACACCACCCTGTTCCCTGACCAACATCTCTGTCCCAGGTTTGCTGAAGTGTTTTTTTTTAGATTAGATTACATTACAGTGTGGAAACAGGCCCTTCGGCCCAACAAGTCGACACCGACCTGCCGAAGCGAAACCCACCCATACCCCTACATTTACCCCTTACCTAACACTACGGGCAATTTAGTATGGCCAATTCACCTGGCCCTGCACATCTTTGGACTGTGGGAGGAAACCGGAGCACCCGGAGGAAACCCACGCAGACACGGGGAGAACGTGCAAACTCCACACAGTCAGTCGCCTGAGGCGGGAATTGAACCCGGGTCTCTGGCGCTGTGAGGCAACAGTGCTAACCACTGTGCCACCGTGCCGCCCACTGGGCCACCGTGCTGCCCACTGGGCCACCGTGCCGTTCCAGCGAAGCTCAGTGCAAGCTGGAAGAATAACACCTAAGTTTTCACTTGATGACTCCAGCACCTTCCAGATTCAATATCGAGTTCAATGATTTTAGGGCCTGAACTCCCCTATGTCCTAGCCCCCTACCACACACACCAGGTCTTGTTATCACATAGGAAAAAGTGAGGTCTGCAGATACTGGAGACGGAAAGTGTGGTGCTGGAAAAGCACAACTGGTCATGCTGCATCTGAGGAGCAGAAGAGTGAATGTTTTGAGCTCTTCATCAGGAGCACACGCTCAGAATGTTGACACTCCTGCTCCTCAGATGCTGCTTGACCGGCTGTGCTTTTTATCATATAGTCTGCCATTACACGCTATCTATTGTTAGCCACTAACAGTCTCCATTAACAGCTATTTACGTCCCAGCCAAATTGTTAGCAACTTCTTTGTCTGTCCAACTATTGTTCTCTCTCTTTGGCCTATCGTTTACTCTTTGCCCCTCATCCCACCCTATCTTCTGCATATAAACCAACATTTTTCTAGCTGGCATCAGTTCCGAGGATGGATCTGAAATGTTCATTTTGATTTCTCTTTATAGATGCTGCCAGACCTGCTGAGCTTTTCCAGCAACTTCTGTTTTTGTTTTTGATTTACAGCATTTGCAGTTCTTTTGGTTGTTAAGTGTAATGGTTAGTAAGAATCATAGAATCCTACAGTGTAGAAACAGACCATTTAGCCCAACTGGTCCACCCTGACCCTCTGTAGAGCATCCCATCCAGACTTATCTCCTAACCTATTCCTGTAACCCTGCATATCCCATGGCTAACCCATCTAGTCTGCACATCCCTTAACACATCTATCCTAGGACAAGCCAAACAGAGACATGCACTAGAATTCACCTAACTTACACATCTTTGAACTATGGGAGGAAAACGGAGCGCCCAGTGGAAACCTACACAGACATGGGGAGAACATGCAAACGCCATACAGACAGTCTCCCAAGGGTGGAATTGAACCCGGGTCCCTGGTGCTGTGAGGTAACAGTGCTAATCACTGAGCCAACATGCCAAACTTTAAGTGGGATGCAATAATTTTAGAGGTGGACTAATCCAGTTCTGTAATTCTTTTCTTTCTTGGAAACCCTGATATATTGTGTTTTATACATCTAAAACAAATAGATAGGATTAAGTGAATGGTTAAATAATTCTTCTCCCCCATGCCTAACATCTTACACCAAGCTTACACTATAACTCATGCAGATAATGTAGAATACGAAGAAAGCAAGTAAGGCCAGCAACCTGCTTGGGAAAACTAAGCAAACATAATTGCAGCACCTTCTCTCGTAATCTGTTTTAACAACCTATAGAACTGCAGTTCAGTCTAAAACATTTTTTTATTTGAACAGTATCTTGTGCCTGAAGATTAATTAATTTAAGGGTATCAAATTGGCCTTCAACATGTTTTCTAACTTGCCATTACATCACTGCTTTTCCCTATTTACATTGGACCTTTTGTTCAGTTGACAGTTATTGAATTTGTTGATTAGATTCTATGTGTAGCACCTTCTAAGTGATTCAATAGTTTATAAATAACTGAGAAGGCACATTTAGATTCTCGCCCATAAATTGCTCCTAGATATTCTTTATTCCATATGTATATCATCTGAAACCTTTTACTCAGATTCCAGTCAACATTTACTCTCAGGTTTCTGATATTCAATATAGATTCCATCCAAATTCTAGTCTCCAATCCCTGCAATGTGTTCATTATAAGTTTGAACCTCCCAGTGGAACTGGAGTTTGTTATTTAATACTGATGCTTGTTGATGCATGCATATGTGTGGACAACATTTGGATTAGATTTGGCAATGACCCAAATTGAAGTATTTTACCTATATTCATTGTCAGACCTCAAGCATGACATTTGATGTCTGAGTTAGGTGCTAGAGTGCTGTAGGTGTCCAACAGCTTGTATTCAGCAAAATATCAGCACATCTAAAAGTGAAGGTCAGAAAAAGATGGGAGAAAATAATAAATGAATTTGTTAATACTAATTTAGTCAACTTCCAATAACTTTAGTAGTTTGAGCTCAGTGCTGAAGTGAGGTATATGCAATCACAAGTGTGTTTACTATACTGGAAGAATTAATCTTTTGCCCCTCAAACCTAGGGATTATTCCTGCCCCTCTTTAATAACTGGACAGGTCTCTTAAGTGCTGTTTTATATCAACAAGCAAAATCATAAAACCTTTAGTGTGGAAGCAGGCCATTCTGCTATTGGGTCCACACCGACTCTGTGAAGAGCATCTCTCTCAGACCACCCTGCTGCCTTAGCCCTGCATTTCCCATGGCTAATCCACCTAGCCTGCACATACCTGAACACTTTGGGCAATTTAGTATAGCCAGTCCACCCACCCCACACTGGACTGTAGGAAGAAACCTACGCAGGCATGGAGAGAAGAGATACATAGGAGATAGGAGCAAGAGGTGGCCATTCGGTCCTTTGAGCCTGCTCTGCCATTCATCATGATCATCCAACTCAATAGCCTAATCCTGCTTTCTCCCTCTAACTTTGACCCTATTCACCCCAAGTGCCTTTTGAGTACATTCAGTGTTTTGGCATCACCTACTTCCTGTGGAAACGAATTCCACAGGCTCATCACTCTGGGTGGAGAAATGTCTCATCTCCATCTTAAATGGTCTACCCCGAATCCTCAGACTGTGAGCCCAGGTTCTGGACACATCCACCATTGAGAACATCCTCCCTGCATCTACCCCATCTAGTCCTGTTAGAATTTTATAAGTCTCTATGAGAGTCCCCCACATTCATCTGAACTCCAGCGAAAACAATGCTAACCTAGCCAATTTCTCCTCATATGTCAGCCCTGCCATTCCCAGAATCAGCCTGGTAAACTGTTGCTGCACTCCATCAAGAGCAAGAGCATCCTTTCTCAGCAAAGGAGACCAAACTGCACACAATATTCTAGGTGTGGCCTCACCAAGGTCCTGCATAACTGTGACAACACAGCCCTGTTCCTGTACTCAAAACCTCTCACAGTGAAGGCCAACATACCATTTGTCTTCTTTACTGCTTGCTGCACCTGAATAAATACCTTCAGTGACTGGTGCACAAGGACACCCAGGTCCCACTGCACACTCCCTCTCCCAATTTACAGCCATTCAGGTAGTAATCTGTCTTCTTGTCTTTGCTTCCAAAGTGAATAACCTCAGATTTATCCAAATTATACTGCATCTACCAATGATTTGCGCACTCACCCAACCTGTCCAGATCATGTCGGAGGATCTCTGTATCCTCATCACAGTTCACCCTCCCACCCAACTTGGTGTCATCTGCACACTTTAAGATGTTACATTTTGTTCCATCATCAAACCATGAGATATATTATGACTAGCTGGGGTCCCAGCACCGATCCCAGTGGCACCCTACTGCCTGCTAATTTGCCAATGTGCAAACTCCACACAGACAGTTGCCTGAGGATGGAATTGAACCTGGGTTCATGGTGCTGTGAGGCAGCAATAGTAGCCACTGTGCCACCCCAAAAGAGTAGACTTTATTGCTGTAGGTTAGAAATTAGTTGTTGCGGGAAGATCAGCTTTATATTGTAATTCAAGCTATTTCCAGTAATTTTGTGGTGCACAGATAGTTAGGTGGACCAGAAAGCCATTATGTAGTGTGTTCCTTTTCAGTACTCAGAGTGAGTAATGAATACAATGAATTGGTGGAAGTATTTTGAGAGTTCTACTGGTTTATGTACAAAACAATTGAATGTTAAAGCTCATTGCCAGATGGAAACATAATGAAGAGGAAAATAAATAGCTATTATTAATTCGTGGGATGTGGGTATCTCTGGCTATGCCAGCATTTGTTGCCTTTCCCTAATTGCTCAGAGGTTCATTAACCGTACTGCTGGGGTCTCGAGTCAAATGAAGGCCAGATCAGGTAAGGACATATCCCTAAATGACATTAGTGAATCAGATGGCTTTTTGTGACATTGACAATAGTTTCACGGTTACCATTAGGCCAGTTCTTTATTCCAGATTTTTAAAAAATTGAATTCAAATTTAACCATTTGCCATGATGAGATTCAAATTCATTAGCTTGGCGTTCTGGATTGAAGGAGAAAGTGAGGACTGCAGATGCTGGAGACCAGAGTTGAAAAGTGTGGTGCTGGAAAAACACAGCAGGCCAGGCAGCATCCGAGGAGCAGGAGAATCATTGTGGCATAAGCCCTTCTTCAGGAATGAAGGTCTAGTGACATTAAAGCATTGCCGCCACCTCCCCATCACCTTTCTACTCAGATCACTGTTGCCAGTCTCCCAGATCTTCATGGTCATTCAAATTCCTTCTTCACCTGTTCCAGTTATGCAGAGCACAGCAAATTAGGATTATGTAGGACAGTCTTTTTGGACTATGTTGCAAGGCTTTTATCAGATTAATCCAAGCATCGAATCTTATCCTCAGCAGGCTTATTGTCTGCTCCGCGATAGTTCTGTTTGAAGAATGGACAGCACAGTGATTTTAGGTTAGAATTACCAGCCTAATGACAATACCATATACCACTGTCTTTCCACATACAGTATCATGCACAAAAGGGAAAAGTGAATTTTAATTTCAAAACTTCTCTTAATAACTGAGGAGTTTGAAATTTATGTTCTTATATTTTCCCTTTCGAAACAAGCCATGGTGCATTTGCACTACACCACTCCCACCTGCCCCAAATGCTCTGCTTGTGAAGTCAAATGTTTAAATGTCTTACAATAAACTCTCTTTAGGGTTAAAACAAGAAAAGTTGTTTATTCAAGCATTCAACCTGGGAGATAAATCATAATACACACATATACACATGTACACAAGCATACAAGGAAGAAAAGAGAAAAGGAAAATAATGTGATTTCACATTACTTAAAAAACATGTAAATTAGTGCCAGTATCTTTGATTTTTAAGTCAACATCCAGTAAAGGTTTGTAGTCAGCTGGTTAGGAAGAATTCCTTTTTGTAATTCCTTGGATGCAGTGGTTTGCATTTGAAAGAATAGCGATATAGTTTTTGCTGACTGGGGAAATAATTCACTTTTCAAGCAAAATGCAGGAGCCTTTCCACAAATCAGACTTTTGAGAGAGATTGAGACTTGAGGAAGCATTAGTTAAGCCAAGTTGCTTGGCTGTTTTCTGTTCTGATGTTAAAAGAAGACTAAGGAAAAGCAATGTCAAAACTGTACAATAAAACATGTTCAAAACCAAGTGCTTCAATCATGTGACTAGGGCTCCCAGTTGATGCAGTCAGTTAATGAGGTGGTTTTGATGTCACTCGTTAAAAAACATTGTGTATTTAAGGAGATGATGGTACAGATCATCTCATGAGTAATATATTTCAATGGTTTCCTTTGTTTCAAACTGGCTGAGTGTAAACATCTTTGCAGTTTCTTAATTGAAAGGTCTGTACGCTGCAATACGTATAACACTCCAGGAGAATTATGTAAACCTTTGTCCCTGGTTACTGCTGATCAGAAGTTTTGGGAAATTATAGTCAACTGGCATCATGTGATCAGTAGCAGATCTGTTGTCAGTCCAACAAAATATCAATATAATAAATGTCCAAACAAAATAATATTGTTTTAAAGAAAACCAGTGTAGGATCTCTCATTTTGTCCCTCTGGGCATGACAATGTTGTGAGGTTAGTTATAGACTGGAATCTGATTCAGGATTTCAAATAATATTGAGAAATGAATGAGACAGAGTTTTGAAATATCATTAGAAACAGCACATTTTTATTTATGACTCTTAATGATCCATGTGGCTTTAATTGAATGAAATTAATCAATCTGTTTTGAGTATAGTACTACAGTATTTAAATGCTAATATTAGATTGTCTTGTTCACTTATCAGATGAAATAGTGGGTGAGTCTCCTTGTGGGACAGACTCTCCTGCTCGAACCTGTCCAGTTGGAATGAACTGCACTGAATACTGGGAAGGGCCAAATTATGGAATTACACAATTTGATAACATCCTGTTTGCTGTGCTGACTGTATTCCAGTGCATCACCATGGAGGGCTGGACTGATCTCTTGTATGATGTGAGTAACTAGGAGACTTGACTTCAGCAAGTATTTCTGACAACATTATTTCAATCTTTCAATTAATTTGAATTTGAATCTGAGTTTTGGTCTTGGCTCTGGACCTCAATTTTTTGTAATTTTATTTGTTGCTTTGGAAATAAATTTAATCCTAATTTTAATTGAATGCTTTTTCCTGAGACTTTAGTCTTGGAGAAACATTGTAAATGGTTATTTTTTGCTTTCTATGCTTATTCTAAAATTAATTTTTCAAAATGTGTCTAGTATAAAGTTTTCAATTCATCTATGGTGTAAAGAAATGCAGAACTTTTGTATTATTTATACTTGTGTGAATAATTTGAGTTAGAGTATGTATAATTTTAAGAGAACAATGTAAAATACAAAATATAGGTTTCTGTCCTTGCAGATGTAAACAGAGAATTATTCTATGAATGAATACATAGGCCAATTACAGATAACATTACCGATGAGAACCCAGGCTTTGCTTTGCTGTGATTTCCATGTACAAGTTGAAGGCAAAATGGAATAATGTTCTGGAAAGAGTCAGCACCCCTTTAAGATCATTTTACACTGGTATAAGGGCTGAGTGTGTAAAGTAGAATGTATAGCAACAATCTTAATTGAAAGATGGCTCTGTTAAGTTTAATCCTTCCTATACTAACATGTAATGTGGAATTATTTAATTGTTTTTCATTTTTTAAAAACTCATTTAGAAGCTTTTGCAAACAAAATTTTCATAGATGATAGGGCATAGAACGGCTGAGCAGGAAGAATGATGGAAGTAGAATCTATAGTGGTTTTTAAACATAAAATTATAGAAAATATGTACAGGAGTTGGCCATTCAGACCTTCAGATCTGTTTCACCATTCAATATGGTCATGGCTGATCATTCAACTCAGTACCCTGTCCCCACTGTCTACTCATATTGTTTTGATCCCTTTAGCCCTCAGTGCTAGCTATATCTAACTTTTAAAAAAGGAATTGGACAAAGAGAAATTTAAAGGAATATGGGGAAAGGGTATGGATAATGGATTTAAATGGTTTACTTTTGCAGACACTAAAGTAAAATGCTGGTGATGCTGGAAATCTTAAATAAAAACAGAAAATACTGGAAATACTCCACAAGTCAGGAAAGAATTGAAGAGAGAAAACAGTTAACATTTCAAGTTAAAGAAGGGAAGGTGTAATGTGAGGGTACTGGTGTTAAACTAGGGTCGACAAAGTCAGAAGTCACATGACACCAAGTTATAGTCCAATAAGTTTATTTGAGATCACAATCTTTCGGAATGCTGTTTCTTCATCAGGTGAAGTGGAGGGAAGCACACAGGTACAGAATTTATAGGCAGAGAGATCATTGCAAGATAATTTCAGGGAATTACGAATATGAAAAGATAATACCAATGGTTTGAGTGGAGTGTCGACAGGCTGAATAACAAGTCTTTTCAGGTGATCAAAACTGTCAAATGGCTCTACAGCAAACAAAGGGGTGATCTATGATCTGATTGATTAAGGTCGAGAGGTAATTACAAAAACATCAAAAATAAGAACGTGCTAGCGATAAACTGAATGGCTGACATAACATAATAGGTATAAGAGTTGCATGCCGAGGATCTAACCATGATGAGGAGGTGCTGGGTGTTAAGCTGCATATCTAACTGAATGAGAAGAATTTAAAAATATATGTATTTCACAATAACATGGTGAAAATAATGTATGAAGTTGCCTCTTGCATCTTTGAACAGACAATAGACAATAGACAATAGGTGCAGGAGTAGGTCATTCAGCCCTTGGAGCCTGCACTGCCATTCAATATGATTATGGCTGATCATTCCTAATCAGTATCCTCTTCCTGCCTTATCTCCATAACCCTTGATTCCACTATCTTTGAGAGCTCTATCCAACTCTTTCTTAAATGAATCCAGAGACTGGGCCTCCACTGCCCTCTGGGGCAGAGCATTCCACACAGCCACCACTCTCTGGGTGAAGAAGTTTCTCCTCATCTCTGTCTTAAATGATCTACCCCATATTTTTAAGCTGTGTCCTCTGGTTCTGCACTTACCCATCAGCGGAAATATGTTTCCTGCTGCCAGACTGTCCAATTATTTCATAATCTTATCTGTCTCAATCAGATCCCCTCTCAGTCTTCTAAACTCAAGGGTATACAAGCCCAGTCGCTTCAGTCTTTCAGTGTAAGGTAATCCTGCCGTTCCAGGAATTGACCTTGTGAACCTACGCTGCACTCCCTCAATAGCCAGAATGTCTCTCCTCAAATTTGGAGACCAGAACTGCACACAGTACTCCAGGTGTGGTCTCACCAGGGCCCTGTACAGCTGCAGAAGGACCTCTTTGCTTCTATACTCAATCCCTCTTGTCATGAAGGCCAGCATGCTATTAGCCTTCTTCACTACCTGATGTACCTG
>NC_057717.1:104870816-104952458 GCF_004010195.1 Chiloscyllium plagiosum | reverse complement strand
TCCCTCGTCCATCTTCAAAGTTACATCCTCAAAAAATACCAGAAGATTTGTCAAGCATGATTTTCCCTTCATAAATCCATGCTGACTCTGTCCTATCCTGTTACTACTATCCAGATGTGCAGTAATTTCTTCCTTTATAATAGACTCCAGCATCTTTCCCACCACTGAGGTCAGACTAACGGGTTTATAATTTCCTGCTTTCTCTCTCCCACCTTTCTTAAAAAGTGGTATAACATTAGTCACCCTCCAATCCTCAGGAACCGACCCCGAATCTATTGAACTCTGGAAAATAATCACCAACGCATCCACGATTTCCTGAGCCACCTCCTTCAGTACCCTGGGATGTAGATCATCAGGCCCTGGGGACTTATTAACCTTCAGACCCAACAGTCTGTCCATCACCAATTCCTGGCAAATATAAATTCCCTTAAGTTCAGGTCCTTTAGCCACTGTTACCTCAGGGAGATTGCTTGTGTCTTCCCCAGTGAACACAGATCTGAAGTACCCTTTTAATTCCTCTGCCATTTCTTTGTTCCCCGTAATATATTCCCCTGTTTCTGTCTTCAGGGGCCCAATTTTTGTCCTAACCATTTTTTTGCCTTCCACATACCTAAAAGAGCTTTTACTATCCTCCTTAATATTCTTGGCCAGTTTACCTTTGTACCTCATTTTTCCTCTGCGTATTTCCTTCTTAGTAATCCTCTGTTGCTCTTTAAAAGCTTCCCAGTCCTCCGTTTTCCCACTTATCTTAGCTATGTTATACTTTTTCTCTTTTAACTTTATATGTTTCTTTACTTCCCTCGTCAGCCACGGCCGCCCCTGCCTCCTCCTGGGATCTTTCTTCCTTTTAGGAATGAACTGATCCTGCAACTTCTGCATTATACACAGAAATATCCGCCATTGTTCCTCCACAGTCATCCCTGCTAAGGTATTGCACCATTGAACTTTGGACAGCTCCTCCCTCATAGCTCTATAGTTCCCTTTATTCAACAGAAGTACTGTCACTTCCGACTGTACCCTCTCCCTCTCAAACTGCAGATTGAAGCTTAATGTATTATGGTCACAGCTTTATTAATGATTTGTTTCTCTAAGGCCTTACCCTTTATCAAAGAAATCATGGTTAGAGTTAATCATTTCTGAAATATCAGGTCTGATTTTAAATCTGTCCAAGTTACCAATTATCTGTGCAGAAAGAAGTTTATGGGTCAATTTCTGCTTCCAGCATGGAAAATCATAACAAGCATCACATGATTTGCTTTGCTACCATGAAAATAAATCTTTCCTCAGATTATAATATTATGTGAGTATGTGTTTCAAAATTTTTTTTAAAACAAGCTAAAGGATGAATTTAGAATCTCTTTTGATGTGAGATTTCATAGGAAAGCTTCATAACTTCTTTCTCACGCGAGAGCATGGCTTCTTGAGACTGAGATGGAGTCTGTATTTTATTCAATTTATACTAAGAATTTGAAAAGAATGTTGATATGAAAAGGTATTTATGCATCTCCATTGTATTTATCTATAGTGACTGAGGAAAATGCTGATTACTGACTCTATGGCAACCAATTTAAAAGCAAGAGAGTTTTCAACTTATGGGCAGAAGTGTTGTTTGTATTCTTTTATTGTGAAGGTGCATCTCTTGTTACCCTATAATCCTTCCAATATTGCCCTCCCATTGCTGTCAGATCATTGAGCAATGCCTCAGGAGGTCAGCTAGTTTAATTGCTTATTCAAAACACCCTTGTTATTCCAGATGCAAAATAAAAAAGGGCAAAAACATTTTATAATGGAGATACCTGACAGGAAGTCAGAATTTACAATCATCTTCAATCCTGATGTCTCCCAAAGCAAATAACAATTAAATTCACTTTATCCTAGCTTTGTGTTTGCTTAACAATAACAATTAAAATGTATCACCATTAAGTGACAAACTTCAACTTGATAGCACAAAATTGCATTGTTTTTCACATGACATGAAACATGTGTCTTTATAAAGTAGCACATTGTCAGATTTATATTAAGCATAGCCAATCATAGAATCAAATCATCCCATTTTGCAAAACATCCCATTCCTGTTTTTCTCGTAATACCAGAAATTTTCAACATCTGTTTCATAAATTTTAGATTAGTGTGTAATGTCCTGGTTAGAAAGAATTTACATTTTAGGCTAATCTCTTATTTCAAATTTTAGTCTTGTTTTGTTGAACAGAATACCCTGAAAATATTTTTACTATTTCTTATACAGCTAGTTAACAACATGAGGACCTGCATGTTCTTAATATTTGGCCAAACGACTACATGATGAAACCAGTGCTGAGTACCGATACCATGATTAAGTAGATAACTGCACTGGCTGTGGCACTATTGAGCCATGCAAATAAACATAATCGCAAGTTCAGTTTCTGGGGTCAAGTTTTCTGTAGAGGGCAGGATGAAAGTGAGATAACGTAGTGGCACGCATCAGGTGAGATTGACTTCTTTTGAGTACTTTGGAGTAGATACTGGCTGCTTGCTCTTCAAGAAATGCAGCTTATTTTAAACCAGTGTGAATGTGTGAGTTGTGATGTAGCTTCCATGAATGGCAGCATGAGGGAGAAGAGTTGCAGTGCTCATGGGGCAGGATGAAGCAAAGGTGGCATAATGGAAGAAGGATCAGTGGAGAGAGGAGGAATGCTGTCCGGGGAAGGATGAAATAGACATGGTAACATGTGCTTGTCCTATGCTGCATCTTCTGGGCTGGTTGCTGGATTGGATTTATCTCTGGGAGTTGGGTGAAAAACAAAATTTTCTGAGATTGGAACCTTAATTTTCTTCAATTAGTTGCTCAAGATGGGTGGGTAGCGTGTCCATCGTGCCAGGGCCTGCGTTCAACAGTTAGGTTTAACCTCACTGAAGAGAAGCTTGTTATTGTGTCCAAGAAAGTACAAAGACATTATTAAGCATCCTTGTCATAGAGCTGTACAGCATGGAAACAGACCCTTTGGTCCAACTTGTTCATGCTGACCAGATGCCCTAGTGTTCTGCATTTGCAGGTTTCCTATAAGTGCAATGTTAGAATTAGAATTAGAATTCCTACAGTGTGGAAACAGGCCCTTCAGCCCAACAAGTCTACACTGCCCCTCCGAAGAGCACCCCACCCAGACCCATTACCCTACATTTCGCCTGACCAAAACTATACATCCCTCAACATGGTTTTGTGAAGGGCAGGTCGTGCCTCACAAACCTTATTGAATTCTTTGAAAAGGTGACGAAGGAGGTTGATGAGGGGAAAGCGGTAGATGTGGTATATATGGATTTTAGTAAGGCATTTGATAAGGTTCCCCATGGTAGGCTACTGCAGAAAATACGGAGATATGGCATTGAAGGTGAGTTAAGCTATTTGACCCATTATGACTCTACTGGCTCCCAAAAGAACTGCGAATGGCTGTGAATGAATTTGTTCGGCTTCAATGGGAAATTATGCTTGATTAGCATTGATTACTTTTCTGGACAGCTTTAATTTAAATAATTGTGTATTATATTATTAAAAATGTCAGTAAATATCAAGAGTTTCTTTTTCAGCTCATAGAATTTCATTTTATTGGCTTTTATTGGTAGAGGAATTGAGTTCCGGAGTCCTGAGGTCATGATGCAGTTGTATAAGACTCTGGTGCGGCCGCATCTGGAATATTGTGTGCAGTTTTGGTTGCCATACTATAGGAAGGATGTGGAGGCACTGGAACGGGTGCAGAGGAGGTTTACCAGGATGTTGCCTGGTATGGAAGGAAGATCGTATGATGAAAGACTGAGACACTTGGGGCTGTTTTCATTAGAGAAAAGAAGTTTTAGGGGTGACTTGATTGAGGTGTACAAGATGATTAGGGGGTTAGATAGGGTTGACAGTGTGAACCTTTTCCCGCGTATGGAGTCGGGTATTACAAGGGGGCATAGCTTTAAATTAAGGGGGGTAGATATAGGACTGAATTTAGGGGTAGGTTCTTCACTCAGCGAGTCGTAAGTTCATGGAATGCCCTGCCTGTAGCAGTGGTGGACTCTCCCTCTTTATGGGCATTTAGGCGGGCATTGGATAGGTATATGGAGGATAGTGGGTTAGTATAGGTTAGGTGGGCTTGGATCGGCGCAACATCGAGGGCCAAAGGGCCTGTACTGCGCTGTATTCTTCTATGTTCTATAACACTATGGGCAATTTTAGCTTGGCCAATTCACCTAACCTGCTCATCTTTGGACTGTGGGAGGAAACCAGAGCATCCATAGGAAACCCACGCAGACACGGGGAGAATGTACAAACTCCACATAGACAATCTATGTCTGATAGATTGCACATATTGAAAAGTTACAGACAGAAAGAGGTTCTTCAATTCTGTTATCTATGACTGCCGAATAAACAACCCATTCCAATTACACTTTACAGTACTTAGCCTATAACCTTACAGGTTTCAACATTTCAGTGCAGACACAAATTCCTTTTAAATGAGTTGACTGTTTCCACTTCAACCACCAGACTGGGCAGAGATCCACCAGTACGGTGGATCTTACATCATGTTCCTTCTAAATCTCCTACTGATCACCGCCTTTAAGTCTGTTTCCCTTGGCAACTGTCTGCTTGTGCGAGGTCATACAAGTCTTCTCTGTCCACTCTTTCCAAGCTCCTCAATATTTTGTACATCTCCATTCAGTTGTCTGTCAGCTTCCTCTGTTCTAAGCAAAATGACTCTCACCTATTCAATCTTCCTTCAGAATTGCAATTTTCAAGACCTGGCAACATCTTGTAGATCTTTCTGTACACTCTCCAGAACAATTATGTCCTTGTGTGTGGTTACCAGAACTATCCACAAAATCCAGCTGTGGCCTAACCAGTGTTTTACATAGTTTCAGTATTCTTTAGCATCATTACATCCCTATTTTTGTACTCAAACCTCACCCAAAAACATCCATATGTCTTTTTAACCAACCTACCTACCTGTTCGGTTCATTGAAGGACCTGGACCTGCATTCTAAGATCTCTCACTTTCTTTATCTCTCTCAGTACCTTCCCATTTATTATGTATTCCTTTGTATTGTTTTCCTTCAAACGCATAATTTCACAATTCACTGGATTGAATTTCATTTGCTACTTTTCCACTAATAACCAAACTATTGATATCGTCCTGCAATCCACAGCCATCCTCTTCACTATCAACTATCCAGCTAATTTTTTGTGTTGGCTGCAGATTTCCCAAATGCCTCCATATTTAAGTCCAAGTCATGAATATATACTCCAAACAGCAAGAGACCCAATACTGAGGAAGAGAATGTGGTATCACAATATTGATTAAGGAGTCAATTACTACTTTAATGAGGGACGATATCTTAGAAGGTTCCTCAAACTTCAAAAAAAAGGGTAATCAGTTCGTTGGAGGTGTATAATAAACCTCCAAACAGTGAGGGTAAGACAGATAAACAGATTTCAGAGGCACATTTCAGAGAAGTATAAACATTTTATCATAATACCAATGTAGGATTTCAACTTTCCCAGTATTAACACTTAATTGACAAAGTGTAAAATGCTTGGAGGGGAAGAAATTCTTAAAATTTATCGAGAATAGCCTTTTAAGCCCACGTAGAAAATCCTCCAAAAATACTGAATTTAATTTGAGGTAGCAAAGCTGGACAAGTAGTGGATATGTTCAATGGGGAAGAATTTCAGTGATAGTGACCATAATTAACAAGATTTAAGGTAATTATGGATAAGGATAAAGGTGAATCTGAAATGAAAGTTCAGAATTAGAGGAAGGCTGATTTTAATGTGTTAATATAAAATCTAGTCAAAGAGGACTGGGAGCAGCAACTTGCATGAATATACACATCTGAGCAGTGGGAGGTGTTCAAAAGAGGAAAGTATCAGTGCAGGGCCAATATGTTCCCATAAAATGAAGTGTGTGATCAACAAGTCCTGAGAATCTTCAATGTCAAGGGAGAGACAGGATTAACTAAGGATAAAAAGGAAGCTAGGGAGGTTTATCCTAGTAGTATTATCGCTACACTATTAATCCAGAGACCCATGTAATGTTCTGGGGACCTGGATTCAAATCATGCCATGGCTGCCATTGGAATTGTCAATTGTCGGAACAATTTATCTGGTTCCCTAATTTTAGATTAGATTAGATTAGATTACAGTGTGGAAACAGGCCCTTCGGCCCAACAAGTCCACACTGACCCGCCGAAGCGCAACCCACCCAGACCCATTCGCCCACATTTACCCCTTCACCTAACACTACGGGTAATTTACCATGGCCAATTCACCTAACCTGCACATTTTTGGATTGTGGGAGGAAACCGGAGCACCCGGCGAACGTGCAAACTCTACACAGAGAGTCGCCTGAGGTGGGAATTGAACCCGGGTCTCTGGCGCTGTGAGGCAGCAGTGCTAACCACTGCGCCACCCTGCCGCCCACAAATGTCCTTTAAAAAAAGGAAACTGCTGGGCAATTAGGGATGGGTAATAAATGTTGCCCTAACCAACGATGTCCACATCCTGTGAATGAATAAAAAAAAGATTGTGACAGATACCTAGGGCACAAAACAGAAGAAGCCCTTGAGTGCAGAAAGTGCGTGGCGTTACTTAAAATAGAAATTAGGAGGCTGAAGAGGGAACATGAAAAAACACTGTTGAGTAATATTAATAAAAATCCAAAGGCGTTTTAAAGTGTGGAGCCATAAGGCATAGCTGAGACAATGTAGGTATAGAAATCAGCAAATTAGTATTGAGAGGGAGGAGACATTTGTGGTTTTAGTGGGCTTGAAAATGAATAAATCCCCAACCTTGGATGAAATGTATTCCAGGTTGCTGTGAAAGGCAAGTGAATGGATTGCAGGGCTCTGACATTAATTTTCAAATCCTGTCAGATCACAGGAAGTGTGCCAGAGGCCTGCGAACATGAAGGGTCTTCGAGAAAGGTGATGTGGATAAACCAGGAAACTACATCCATTGAGTCTAATGTCAGTGATACAGAAAATATTGGAAAAATGTTCTGAGGGACAGAATTAATCTCCACTTGGAGAGGCATGGGTTATTCCTCTAAAGCATCTGCTGTTTTGTATCTGTCATAATTTGTCCATAATCTCTAAAAGTTATGAGAGCTGTAGATAAGGAGAAACTTCTCTCTTTAGCAGAGGGGTCAGTAACCAGCGAGCACAGTTTAAGGGTAAAGAGCAAGACATTTAAAGATTCACCTGGACCACACTTCCACCTTTATCACCTTTTTAGGAGCCCTCAAGACATTTGATAAATATTTAGATGAGCACTTGAATCATCATAGCATGCAAGGCTATGGGCCAAGTGCTGGAAAGTAGGATAAGAGTTGAAAGATGCTTTATGATTTGGACTTGAAGGGCCTTTTTCCATGCTATAAAGCTTCTATGACTGACCCCTGTGGAACACCAGTAGAAACTGTTTTCAGTTCACAAAAAGATTCACCACAAGTCAGCCTGGGCTCTTTGTCAGCAGGAAACAGTCCCTTAATCTACAGCTGTCATGTAACCACTTCAAGTTTGTGTATAACAATCAGGACCTCTCCATGATTCCTATATTCTGGTGCACTCACAAGTGGCTAATGTTTTCAGTTTCCCTCGTTGATTACAGAGTTGGCAGCTGGGAAACTAGGGTTGCCTCCAGAAAACCCAGCTGATGACATCATTGAGGAATCTCTGATTGATGTTAAGGAGAGGTACAATGCAGCACATGGCTTCAAAAGGGCCATCATTGACTTGGCCAGAGGTCCTTGAATGCCACAGAGTATCAAACCCTGGCTTTATAGCTTACATCACCATGACAAATGCAGTAAATAGAATCATGAAGAGAACTTCGTAAGGCAGATGGTAGGACATATGGAGAGCAGAAAGAAGGGCATTATTAGGTCTGGAGCATGCTCCACTGACCTACATCATGGCTGATAGAACTCATCACCATACTCCCCCGCTATCCCTGTAGTCCTGGAGCTATTTCTCTTCCACAATTCTAAAGTTGCATTAGTGAGTGTCTAGTGGCTGTGCCTCCAGTACTCTTATAATGGGCCAATTCCAATCCTTCACATCCCATCCTCCTGAAAGAAACTAAGTCCTTATTGTCTACCTCTCATTCTGAGAATTTGTTTATCTGGCTGTGGAACCCTTAGCTAGAGGAAAGATTTTTAATTTTTCCAATTTGTAGAGTCTGGTCACTTTTTTTTATTCCTCAAATAGATTCTCTCTCTACTCTGTACAATCTAGTGAACTTTCTCTTTAATTCTTGCCTCATCTGACAATGCTATTTTCCTGAGCTGAAATACTCTTGTGAATTAGATTAGATTACATTACAGTGTAGAAACAGGCCCTTCGGCCCAACAAGTCCATACCGACCCGCCGAAGCGAAACCCACCCATACCCCTACATTTACCCCTTACCTAACACTACGGGCAATTTAGCATGGCCAATTCACCTGACCCTACACATCTTTTGGACTGTGGGAGGAAACCGGAGCACCCGGAGGAAACCCACGCATTCCTAGTAATGATAATAACATGAGGCATACTCATCACTGATCATTTGTTGTTCTTTCTTTGTAATCACTATGTCTAAGTGCAGTCCTGACATCTGCAGCTGGTTTCTAAAGGTAGCTTCTTGACTGGTACACCCCGTTGACTGTGATAAATTTGCTTGAGGTTTAAAGGGCCCCAACAAACTGACAGTCTGCTGCACAGTGCACCTATAGACTCCTTGTCCTGACCTGCAGCAGGAATGGGGTCCTTGCCAAAGGTGAAGTTCTGAATATCCTCTGATGAAACCTCCAGGGTGTCTGACTGGAACTCCTCTCTGTGTATATGATAGAACTTCACTAGCTCCTTGAAATGAAGGGTCATCTGGTGGGAGATCACCTTGTAGTCATTGTATACATGGCTATATTGATGGCATTCAGGTGTAAGTGCAAGTCTGGCAACCACAATGTGTTCTGCTGAGCATGAATGTTCAAGGCACCTTTCCTTGGAAGCACAGTAAGTCCTTGCATGCCAAAGTCACAACTGAGACAGCTTATACCTTGTCGACTGATTTCCTCTCCCTAATGTTCCCTTGTTTGTCTTTGAATGTTATGGTGGAGAATAGAAGCTTGTCAGCTGTATGGGGCTGATCAAGGTCCTGATCTCCAGCAGTCCTTCTAAGCATCAGAGATCTTCAGATACTTCTTTCAAATTGTAACCCTGAACTTATTCCAGAAGGTGCATCTTTCAAAGTGAATGCCTCTGTGCTATTGCCGATGCACATTGCATCAATGCTATGCCAGTTCATCCTTTCAGTGTGAAACTGAAGGGTGCTGCTGACCTGTAATAAGTGAAGGGATGTCTAGGTGGCCTTTAAATATGGCATCAGGACCTTGAACCCTTGATGATCCCGGTTGGAATTGCCCTCTAAGATACTTCATTGTAGTTGTACAAAAACCACATGCATATGTAATGAGCTAACTATCACATCATTGTGGAAGAAAACCTGATCAGTCCCTCTGCAGCAGTGACTCTCTCTTCTACGTTTAGAGCCAGAATTAGACTCTCTAATGGACAATTCCAACCCTGGGCTGTGCTCGTGTCGTTGATCTTATTTGCATTTCCAGAATGGAGAATACGTTTGATTTTGCAACTCCTCCCACTCAATTAAAATTATTATCAATCAAGGACATGTGATTGGACATGATACTACCGCATGGTGGATGCTGAATGGACACTCAACCTCTTAGGCTGTAATGAAGAATGAATGTTTGGATAAGTTGTGAAATGTTGATCATTGAATTGCACCTCAGTATAATTCAGAAGAGGACAAAGGGAAATTAAAATCTAGCTTTAGGTTAGTACAGTTATTGCAAAGCTACAAACTGGGAAATAATATCCCTCAAAAATCATCATGCTATTTTGTTTTTTAAAATTTTGAATTTTCTTTCATTCTTTCTGTAACACTTCTCCGGAACAAGCACTCCCCATAATTCCCAGAAAGGTGATGCACATGAGCATGTTCAGCTGTTTCTCTGCTGAAATTGCTCGATTCACTTTATTATTGATTGGTTGTATGACTGTGTTATATATAGTATGACAGTCTTTGGCCACAAGCCAGAATGGCATTCATTGTGCAGCATAAGATGGATGATGTTCCAGTCACAGGAAGAGACAGAACCTTAATGTCCTCTTTCACTGCCGGTTAGAGAGGCATGTCATATCAGTACAGTATTTCTTTACATTCAGATTACAATGCACTAAACTAGTCCTTGCTTTATAATTTACTTTGCACTTTCTATCCTTGAGCAAACACATTTGTAGCACTATGGTCTCATTCGATGTAATGGCACTGTTCACCTCTATCGACAAAACCTTAGCCAGAGAAACAATAGCCAACCTGCTGGACATACAGAACAGACAACATGACGGTGAACCTATCAACAAAGACGGCATACTCAAACTACTGGACCTGTGCCTCACAACACACTTCACACTCAACAATCAAATATATGAACAAATCAACGGCACACCCATGGGCTCACCCATCTCTGGACTCATAGCAGAAGTGGTAATGCAAAGATTAGAACAAATAGTCTTACAGCAAATTCAACCCAAACTCTGGATCAGATATGTGGATACACCTTTGTAATCATTAAAAACACAGAAATAGTGAACACACACCGGATCATCAACGCCACACTCACAGGAATCCGATTCACTAGAGAGGAAGAAAATGACAACCAACTACCTTTCCTAGAGGTTATGATACAGAGAACACCGAACGGATAATTCACCACAAAGGTATACAGGAAAGCCACACACACAGACCAAGTCCTGAACTACAAAAGCAACCACAACACACACAAAAGAAGTTGCATCAAAACACTGTTCAAAAGGGCCACAACACACTGCAGCACACCAGAACTGCAAAAAAAGGAAGAAGAACACCTCTAAAATGTATTCGCCAAAAACGGATACCCCCCATTTTAATCAACAGATACCTAAGGGAAAGACAACGGAATGAGGACATGCCGCAACCCAAAGGACTAGCCACACTACCATACATCAAGATCATTTCTGAACCTAACGATCCGTATCCATGAACACCAACTAGCCACGAAACGACACGACCAGATATCCTTAGTAGCCACACGCAGATGACAAGCAACATGAATTCGACTGGGACAACACTACTATTATAGGACAAGCCAAACAGAGAACAGCCAGGGAATTCCTAGAGGCATGGCACTCATCCACAGATTCAATCAACAAGCACATCGACCTGGACCCAATATACCGGCCACTGCAGTGGACAGCTGGAACTGACAACCGGAAGCGGCAGAGACAAACCACGATAAATGCCAGAGGAAACATCACAGAAGCACTTCGCAGGAGGCTCCCAAGCACTGAGGATGTCACCTAGATAGGGGACGAAACTTCTGCAACACAAATTCCCAGCTCGGCGAACAGAACCACAACAACGAGCACCCGAGCTACAAATCTTCTCACAAACTTTGAACATTTGTAGCAACATTCGAGAGTTGAAATTACAACTTGATTCTAATATAATTTTTAGCTATTGAATTCATGTAATAAGCAATCACTTTTTCCCTGGAAAACTCTATGTAAAATATTAGTTTTTTTCCTGCTTGTTCTTTGTCTGGACTCAGAAACTGGGTCATTGACATCACTTCATATTTGTGACCATTCTTCCTTTCATATACCATGCAACTGTGGACACAGAAATAAATGAATGAAAATAAGATACGTAGAAGTTGTAACATGGGAACAGCTAATTCAGACTAACCAGTCTCTGTTTGGGTTCAATGTTTGCTTTAGCATATACTCCTGATCATATTTATATATTTTGTTCCGAAGTATTTTCATTGCTCTTCTTCTCATCCACTGATCCAAACTAATTTTGAAAACTTGGTTTTGCATTACTTCTGTACCTTGCTTCATAGAATAAAGAAACTATATAAATATAAGTTCACTTGCTGAATTGAAGCAGCATGCTTCCATTTAGTTTCTCATATTTATCTTTCATCATTTTAAACACGACTGTTGTATGCTACTTCAGAATTTATTGCCAGTTTTGTGTTGTGGATGGTCCCCACTTGAACTAGCATTACACTTTTGAAATGGAATTCATGCTGAACCCTGGTAGACAACAAGTGGGGTGGAGACTCGTGTACCATGTCTGTACATAAGCACAGGCCTGACGTGACAGGGCATTCATTAACTCATAGACTGGACAGATTTTAAAATATCTAGGTCCTGATCTTTCACCTTGATTGGAGGAGAGGATGGATCAGCAGCTTGTGCTCAGGAAGGCACATGGAATGTATCCACTTGTTGCAGAGGGAATGGTATATAAAAGCAAGGAAGGAAGTTTTATGACAAATATAACAGGTGTTGGTGGGGGTCTGGGGGAAAGACTGTTCATAATTTAAGAATAATGCATTTCCTTTTTAGGGATGGCATAGAAAAATTATTTTCTCTGAATTAAAGTCTAGAATTCGCTTCCCCAGAAAGTAGTGGAGGCTTTGTCATTGAATTTATACAAGGCAGAGTTAGATAGATTTTTGATCGACAAGGGAGTTGAGAGTCATGGGGGTCCGACAGGAATATAGAGAAATTCACGTAAAATAGTGCTAAAGCAAGAGTTATGTTCAAGAAAATAGTCCTGAAAGTTTGCTTACTTTAAATTCTGGAGGTTGCTGAAAAGAAACTGCAGAAATGGCCATTTTCAGCCACTGTTTTCAATGTGCAGTAGTGAGATTAGTTACAAATTATGATGAACTGATTATAGAAGCATTTTGATATCATGTCTAAAAGATTAATCGTCATGTGTGGACCAAATCAGTACATGTTCAATGGTAAGGAGTAAATTGGAGTCAGATATTACTCTTGAACAAACTTCACATGGACACATTTTGCAGCAAAGATTAATGTAGAAACAGATTATTGGGAGTCTAGGCTTATTTATTCCATCCCTGGTTCAGAGGTGCTGAGACCAAGTGTCACCGTAATAATGACATTCTGGCTTCAGCAAAATAGTACCATGTTGAAGCAATATTTTGCACTTAATTCCCTTGGTTTACTCTCTGGATTTCTCTTTTAAAGCACCATATCTTTCCCTCCTATCTATAATTAACTCACATAATAGAGATCACACTAATCCCTACTAGTGATTTAGTGCTGAGAGAAAAACAGTGCTAGCACTGTTTATTTTGCTGCGAACATAAGTTCAGATTATTCATTTAGAGTAAGGGTTAACTGAATACAGGGCAAAAGACTGAGAGGCTGTTAAGAGTTCTTGTGCTCCAGGCAGAAGTTTGCAAAATATTAGAACAATTCACTATTTTTGCCTTGGAGTAGTTTATGTTCTTTAATGTTGCAATATATTTAGAAAAAACTGTGTCATTACGCATGAACATATTTTTCTAAGAACATTGACAATAATGGGAACGCAAGAGAGCAACAATAATGGATTACAGCGCTCAACTGAAATTAAGGACTCAGGATTTTGAGTATTTTCTGAATTTAAGCAATTTTTGGATTCACTGATGTAAGCAATGTCAATTTCAGGAGAAATAAAGTGCTTCAGTAAATCTGTGCATCCACTGTCAGCATCAGTGCTATATAGCAAAGGCTTTATTTATATCAAAGCTCCCTTTTCTCAGGCATAATGCTCAATCTTAGTTCAAACCTCAGAAAAATGTACCCCACAGCATCACTGTTAACTTTTCCATTTCACAATCAGTTATCCTTTTGCCTTCTGTAAGTGAAATTGTTAATTCCAGCCAACTCTAGGGATTTTTGTGCTGTGGATTTATGCTTATTAGGATGTAAATTTAATGTCTCATTAAAAAGAAAACACTGTTTCTGTGTCAGCCTAAGATAAGTACTTAAATAATGGAATGGACTTGAAAGCACGATCTTTAGCTCAAAGGGCAAAAAGTACATGCTAACACTGGGTCCAATCTCCCTAATTGCCAAGGTGACATCCTACACATGTTGCATGTGGAAGAGTTCTAAATTAGATTTTGCTGAATTAGATTTTGAAATTCATATCCCTTCAGTGACTGGGTCAAACCAAGATTAATGAAAGATTCTTGAATATTCTTTTTCAATTCCAGGCTGCCTTCAAAGCCCTGATTACATGAATGCTTGACTTCTTAAAGAACTTTTGAAGGAACTTGTTCTGAAGTTGGCCTACAATATTTTTATTGGCACTGATTTTTTCCCATCCAAGTGGAATCTAGAAAACATCATAGTTGCTCTCAAGAAGGAAACTAGTTCAACCCTGTTGTCTCACAACAATTTATATTACAGGAGAAAAAGTGCTGATTGATTTGCATGTCTACTCTGACTGGCCCTGGTGTTGCCATGGGAAAAGAAACAGGGAACTTTACGGTTTCCAAAGACTATTGGTCTTGAATACTTCTAAAAAGGCATATTCCTTTAATTTGTAAGTGTATGAATGTATGTTGCTTCAAGCAAGTGTGAATGAGACATTTTACAAACTTGACTCTCATAAATTTGGTGTTAGTGTACTTACAAACACACTAAAGATAGTTCACCAAGTGCTATCCAAACATGGAATGGTACCCAACAGTGGAGAGTTTGTTTTGGGTTTCACAGATGCAGGCTGGTTGAGTATGGTCTGTGTTCTACCTCATTATCAACAATCAAAGGATTTGATTTGATCAGCCAATTGCTGAGGCAGATGGCCTATGTAGCAGACGTCACACTGGTCAGTTGCTTTGTCTACCACCCAATTGAACAATGCAATGTATTAATTTTACTGCTGCTAAGTATCTAGGCAGTATGTCCCAAAAAATGGCTGATCAAATCAAACAATGTTTTACATTGGTAATAGACAGATCATATGTAAAAATGTATGGGTGCTGATGGGATCGATGTCTAAAAGGTGCTAAATATTTTTTTCTTATTATGAGGTTCCAGTCATCTATTACTAGGCTATATTTGACATTGCGCCCATCATCACAGTGTGAGGATGAAACGGTACTCTCACTCTTGGCCTGAGAAACCGAGGAGGAAAGACCAGCCTAAGGGAATGAGGAGGAGGGGACCTGAGGGAGTGAGGAGGTGGCAAGTGAGGAGCAGCTGTTGATATCAGAGTGAGACAAACTCTCCCAGAATCTCTTTATTTGCTCTTTCAGTTGCAAAATCACATTTTCCAAGAACTGGTGGCTACTCAATAACCTGTGCAGGCATATGGAGAACAAACCATTTTCAGTGAATATGACGGGTGTGCTAAAAGTTTCTCCAGAAATGTTTATCTTACAAGATAACTCCTGCTTCATGGAGGAGAAAAGCGTACAGGCCTATCAACTATCATAACCATTGCCATGCCTTCACCTTCTCTTCAACCATGGTAACAATTGTTGGAACATGAGTGTTTGTTAGTACCCCTGTCCTACAGCAGAGCCAGGTCTCCAGATTTTCTTTGCTATTAGGTCAAAACCTCACTCTGCTGGGACTGTATAGTGGTTGATAATGACATGTCCAAAGAATCCATGTGCAGTGATTTTCTACCCTAGCCTCCTGCTTCCATCAACCCCACCCAAATAACCTGAAATACCAGGACCTTTATGGGCCCTAACCCAACAATGACCTGAACATCACATTGCCATCATAGCCCAGGAACTCCAGTATTGCAATATCGACATTGCTGCCCTGAGCTAGACATGACTAACAGGAGAAGACCAGCTTAAGGAACACTGAGATGGTTATACCTTCTCCTAGAATAGCAAACCAGAAGAAGAACACCATCTCCATGGAGTCGGCTTCACCGTAAGAAATGAAATGGTCAGACCTTTTAATGACTTTCCCTGTGGCATATGATAATGTCTCATTACCCTAGGTTCACCTCGGCCCAGAAGCAGTACATCACAGTCATCAGTGCCTGGTCCTGACCCTAGATGTAACGGATGAGACAAAAGAGGCATTCTATATCAGCTTCAACCAATCTCTGTTCCGTATGGTGATGGACCAAGTTGATTCTCCTGAGCACCTTAAATGCAAGAGTCGGAAGGGACAGAAATCTTTGGAAAGGCATTTTTGGCAAGGAAGTTGTATAAGGAAAACAAGCTCCAACAGAGTCCTCGTTCTGGCCAAGTGCCTAAAATGTAACCTCATCATAACAAACAAACATCCTGTTCCACCAGAAGTTGAAACTTTAATGCTGGAACAGCACAGCAGGTCAGGCAGCATCCAGGGAACAGGAGATTCAACGTTTCGGGCACAGGCCCTTCTTCAGGAATGAGCCAGGAAGTTCCACCAGAAGGACAAGCAGAAGACCTCATGGTAACATCCCTGTTCCAGACATTAGCACCTGGTAAACTACATCAACATTCAAGCAAGGAACTGCAATGGTCTGCATCACCAGTACCATGACCAGAGCTGACAACTGCTGGACCAACCACTAATCTACCATCAACTGGCCCTAAACTGGCAGCGGAAGAAAAAAAGATCTGCTGCAGGATACTCGGTGTTGGAGTCAAAACCCTGAGAAGAAACACCTATTCAGGTGGTGCCTCACAACCAATCCAGCAATGACCAACATACCAGAGCTGCAGAATGCTCACAGCACCTGGTCCACCCTAAAAGTCAATATAGTCAACACCTGCATAGAGATGCTTGGCCTCTTGACCAGGAAGCACTAAGACTGGTTCCACGAGAACAATCAGGTGATCCAGGATCTCCTACATCACACATGAAAGGCATTCCTGAAATGGTAGCTCCACCAAAACTAGAGCAAGAGGAAACAAGTCTCCAGGCAATTGACGTCTAAGATGCAACAAACAAGGGTGACCTAGAGAATAGATGGTGGGTGGAAAGCACGCAGGAAAATTAACAACTTAACAACAACCACAATGTGTGTGGTTTCCTCTCTACAGTCTGAGTACCCAGGAACCCGATCCAGCAAGAGCCAAAAACAGAGAGTTGTTCATTAATGCCTGTTCGAGACAGCACTTCGAGGACCTCCTCAACCTAAAGGAGCGTTCAATGCAAGTGTTCTCAGTCGCATCCCACAACACATTATCCAGTGCAGCCAAACTGTCTAAACAGCCGAAAGACAGATGTCCAGCAGCAGCCTGCTTCTGCCACACAGTCCTACCTCCAGACCATCAAAATCTATTTCAAGTCCCTGGACAATGTGGATCATTTCTCATACTTTGGGAGCCTCTTCTCGGTGTGAGCAGATATTGACGATGAAATCCAGCATCAACTCCAATGCATCAGTGCAACCTTTAGACACCTGACGAATATGGTGTTTGAAGCCTGAGTATTTAAACCCAGTACCAAAGTCATGGTCTATAAAGCAACTGTGCACTCAATCCTCCTGTGTGCATCAGAGACATGGACCATGTACAGCAGACACCTCCAATATCTGGACACTTATCAACAACACTGCCTTTGTAAACTCCTGAAAAACACATGCAGGATAGGTGTAAGAACTTGAGTGTTCTCTCCCAGGCTTAACCCTAACCATCACCCTAACCCCTATATCGAGGCTGTGGTCTCTCACATTAAGCTGTGATGGGCAGGCCACATTGTCCACAAGTCTGATACAAGACTCCCTAAACAAGTGCTCTACTCTGAGCTCCTCGAGGGTAAGCAATCACTAGATGGCATGCTACAAAGGCATCTTGAAAGCCTCCCTAAACAAATGCTACATCTCCATTGACACATCAGAATCACTTCCCATTGAATGTACAAAGTGGGGAAGAAACATCTGCAAAGGTACTACTTTGAGCATCACCAAGTGGAGCACGTGGAAGTGAAGTGTAAGAGCATACAGAATGCAGAACATCCCACCCACTCATCAAACATCAGCTGCCCCACTGATGGCAGAGTCTGGAACTCCAGGATTGGACTAATCAACCATTTAGAATTTATCCTCTCAGAGTGAAAATAAGTAATCCTTGACCTTGAAGGACTGCCATGGAAGAAGAATAGACCAAACACTACCAGATCATGCTTGCAAAACCTAAAACAAACTGTCTACTGTCAGATGTGGTTATCAGTTGGTCCTGCTGAATAATTCCAAATGTACTAATACCTCTTTATATTAAAATGGTTTTATATGTAGCTTGTAATGTGGTTTGTTTATGTTTGCTAAAAGCAACATATATTCATATAATTAGACTGGTTTTCTGCAATAGAAGAAATTTGTTCAAGCTTTGTGACCTTGTTGAATTATACAAAGCTAAGGTGGCTTTCGCCACAGCACTATCTTGGCCAATCTGACTCAACTTTGTTTTTCAATAACTTGTATGTTAACCATCTTAGGAAATTAATGACAACATATTTGGTGATTAACAATTTTTACTGAATTAAATAAATGCTATTTACAAAATAATCATTTTGCTACATTTGGCTGGCTTTTTACACATGGGCCCTTAATGTACCTGTTGGTTTCTCCGTCTTTGGCCTTCATTATTAGTTCTTTGGTTACAGGATGTTGCTAGAACTGAGTTTCAGTGCTAATCCTACATTTACTCTTATTTTGTATTGAGATGAGACAATGTTGACAGAAATACCTTTTGACTTGCTCCCACTTGGCTGCTACTTGCATTTTGAAAACCAGGAGATCAAACTAGGAAATTTGCTGGTGTATCCTTGATTTTGTTTGCTCTATGTTGAGGTATGTTGGAACATGTGTGAAGGTCACAAGAAAGATGTTATTTAGGACTATTGCCATGAACAAAGAGCATAGAGTAGCAGGGCAGTGGCAACTGTTTTGTTGTTGCAATCATGTGTGGCAATCATGTGATCCCAGGCCTCTGGATTCAAGTAGTCAAATTAAATTCCCAATCTGGGAAATACTTACAAAGATAACAAAAGTCATAATACCAGAAGTCATAAACCAAACCAAAAGAAAGAAACCGAGAAACAAAGTACAGTAGCGCCTCAACATACGAACGACCCTGTTCACGTACAAATCGATTTACGAACAGGATTGTACATAAAATTTTGCTTCAACGTACATACGAAATGCAAGGTACGAACGCAATAAGCCCGTGTGCGACCACGTGGTTTCATTGTTCTGCTTTGCTACGCGCTTGTTGAACGCAAAAGCTCTCAAGCCCCGTGTGATCTCATTCAGTTCGTCTTTGGTGCGTGCGCTGTGAACAGCCATCCAAGCATTTTTCCGCTATCCGAACAATGGGAAAAATTGATTCAGTTCCCGAACTTTTCGGTTCGCGAATCGGGTCCCGGAACGGATTAAGTTCGTAAGTCGAGGCGCTACTGTATAGGAAAATGGAGGAAAGTAAGATGCTGTTGCTATGATTCTTAAGTATTCATTTTATGATTTAATGTTTTAGGGATATTATTTGAACCACATTTAGTTGCAGGTGAGACACTGAATTTGCAAACCTGTTACTTTTATGCAAGAACTTGCTGAACTTGATATTTTATACGCTAAATAATGTGAGACCCTACAAAACCAACATATATTAGTGCTGCTGATGGTGCAGAACCTGAATAATCTTGGTGTGGAAGCCTAGTTCTGGTGTTCAGCTGCTGTCCAGAAGCTGCATTTAATCTGGCTTGTTATTTTGATAAAGGCATCAAAATAGCTTTCCTGAAGTCAATTAGAGTTTATTAATTGGGAAGGAATAATTCTTTGTTTTGGTAGATGTTGATTTTCCTTCCTTTGGAAATATGCCAAATTAAGATTAGAAAACCCAGGAAGAAATGTCAAGCTCTCGTTCATGATCCTTTTAAGTATAAGGGGCATATCCTGAACATGATCTGCATAATTTGACTCTGAACACAAATCTATCATGATGCATAAATGTACAGAATTATATAGGCTTAAGGAACATTGTATGTTATACATGCTGTATATTTATATGCATCAGATTAGTATTATTTTTATTGCTGGGTCCAAGTAATAGTAATAGGTTCTTTATGCAGAGACTTGTGAATGCATGGAATACGTTGCCAGTGGTGGTGGTGGAAGCAGAGTCATTAGGGACATTTAAGAGCAGAGTCATTAGGGACATTTAAGTGACTGCTGGACATGCACATGGAGATCAGTGAGTTGAGGGGTGCGTAGGTTAAGTTATTATATTTTACATTAGGGTTAAACCTTGGCACAACATCATGGACCAAAGGACCTGTTCTGTGCTGTACTTTTCTATGTTCTAATATGATCTGCACACAGCAACCTTACTGTGCTATTAATAACAATCAGTCTTCAAACTGCAATCTGTTTAAGAGCTCAGATTAACAGGACACTTGATATGGTTTTCGTTTTGATACAGACAGATTTCTGATTAATTTTAAACACAACTGTTACATAGTAATCTGATGCATACTGTGTAGCCTGTCAACTCCATAAATATGCAACTATTTATTTGATGCAAGTAGCTTGTTACTATGTAAGGACACATGGACACAGCACGTGTGAATAGATGAATAGAAAAAGCAATGGCTGCATTAGCTAAAAGGTTTTTTTTATGTCAGCACTTCTCCAGAGTACATGATTACCAAATCCTATTCATCATTTCTTTGACTGAAACACTACCTCTGTCTTCATTTTCCCCTTTTGCCTTGTTTTTATTATGAAAGCTGAATGTAGATGACTGAGTCTCAATTAAGATCAAATTAGAAGACTATATATTTTTTGTTTTTTTCCTAATACTGTTGTTGATACTTTTTGAAATATTACAAATGATATCTCCTATCATATTGGGGTGCTCACTTACACTGGAATGTGATTTCACAGATGTTGAACACTCAAACAGTCATTTACCTCTATAATCTTAGACTGAGCATCAACTGACTTTTGGAGGAAGAGCTCACAGTCAACCTTATTCCCTCTCACTCAGTGACTACTTATGTACTTTCCAGTAAGAGGTAGGGATGCTACGGGTGGCCTCAACAAACTTGAGCTAATCAAAATCCACTTGAGCATCTCTAAACCAACCAAGATCAAATACAGTGTTGCAATCATGTGCTTTTCAAGATTTTCAATAACTAGTGACAAAATATTTAATTCCATTTTTTTTGCTAATATTTATGTTTATCAAATAAAGGGATAGGAATGGTAAATGGAAATTCCTCAACTTAGATATTTAATGTAATTATCAAGTATTTTCAGGTCAAATCCATTAAAGTTAGATGGAGCTAAAACTCTCACCATTCTCCTTTAGCAAATGCCTCAGTTCCTACTTCATGTTACCATATTTCTATAATAAAAGTCGCGACAGTCTTACTACACCATAGGGTTGCTTTCTCATTAGAGAAAGATGACTGGTGGTGGTTTATCCTGAGGGTCAGGCAAGGGTAGAGGTCTCATAGTAATGGAAGCAGGAGTAAGCCATTTGGCCTGTCACTCATTAAGATCATCTCAGCTCCTCCTACCTGCATTATCCCATAACCCTTAATTCCCCTACCAATCAAAACCCCATCCAACTGTGTCTTGAATATATTTAATGAAGCTGCCTCTATTGCTTCCTTGAGCAGAGAATTCCATAGATTCACTACTTTCTGGGAAAAGCAGTCTCTCCTCATCCCTGTCCTAAATCTACTCCTCCTGATCTTGAGGCCATGTCCCCTAATCTTAGTTTCACACACCAGCTTGCCTTCCTCTATCTTATCTGTCCCTTTCGTGGTTTTATATGTTTCTATAAGTTCCCCTCTCATTCTTATAAATTCTAGCGAGTTTAGTCCCAGGTGGCTTAACTTCTCCTCATAGGGTAACCCCCTCATCTCCGGAATCAACCTGGTGAACCTCCTCTGCATCACCTCCAAAGCCAGTATATCCTTCCTCAAGAAAGGAGACTAGAACTGTGCACAATACTCCAGGTGTGGCCTCACCAACACCTTGTACAATTGCAGCAGAACCTCCCTACTTTTAAATTCAATCACTCTAGCAATGAAAGCCAATATTCTGTTTGCCTTCCTGATTTCCTGTTGCACCTGCAAATCAACTTTTAGCAATTCATGTATGAGCACTCCTAAGTCCCTCTGAACGACAGAATGCTGCAATCTTTCACCATTTAAATAATACTCTGACCTACTATTTTTACTTCCAAAGTGCATAACCTTACATTTACCAACATTGTCCTCCATCTGCCAGACCCTTGCTCACTCACATAACCTATCTAAATCTCTCTGCAAACCCTCTACATCCTCTGCACAATTTGCCTTTCTACTGAATTTAATGTCATCAGCAAACTTGGATATGTTACTCTTGGTCTCCTCTTCCAAATCATTTATATTTATCATGAACAGTTGCAGGCCTAACATTGACCCCTGTGGGCACCCCGCTCACCACTGATCTCCAACCATTTATCCCAACTCTCTGCTTTCTATTGGTTAACCATTTCTCTATCCATGCTAGTACATTCCCTGTAATTCCATGCATTCTTATTTTATGGATGAGTCTTTTATGCAGCACCTTATCGAACGCCTTCTGGAAATTCAAGTATGCAACATCTGCCTGTTCCCCTCCATCTACTGCACTTGTTACATCCTCAAAGAACTCCAGCAATTTTGTCAAACATAACTTTCCCTTCCTGAATCCATGCTGCGTCTGCCTGATTGAACCCTTTCCATCCAGATGTCTCACTAATTCTTCATTAGTGATGGCCTCCAGCATTTTCCCGACTACATATGTTAAGCTAACTGGCGTATAGTTACCTGCCTTTTGCCTACACTATTTTTAAATAGCAGCGTAACATTTGCTGTCTTCCAGGCTGCCGGGATCTTCCCAGAATCCAGTGACGTTTGGTAAATTAACACTAACGCATCTACTATAACTTCTGCCAATTTTTTCAGCACCATGGAATGCATTTCATCAGGACCAGGGCATTTACCTACCTTTTCACCCTCAAGTTTATTCCTCACCTCCCATCGTACCCTTAATATTCAAAGAATATCCTTATTCTTTGGTATGTTAGACATATCTTCCACTGTGAAGACTGACACAATACAGTTATCCAAGGCTTTGGCCATTTCAGCATTACCCAATATTAGTTCCCCTTTCTCATCCTGCAAAGGACTTACATCCATTTTAGCCACCCTTTTCTGTTTTATAAGGTTATAAAAACTTTTCTACCTGTTTTTATATTCTGTGCTAGTTTGCTTTCATAATCTATCTTTCCTTTCTTTATTGCTTGCTTTGTGGTTCTTTGTTGCTTTTTAAAGTTTTCCCAATATTCCTGTTTCCCACAACTCTTGGCTACTTTGTAAGTCTGAGCTTTTAATTGTATGCCTTCCTTTATTTCCTTGGTTATCCAAAGCTGGCTCTTCCTACCCTTGCTATTTTGACCAGAATATACTTTCCTTGAGTATTGTGAAAAATCTCTTTGAAAGTCCTCCAATGTTACTCAACTGTTCCACCATATAACTTGTGTTCCCAGTCTAATTTAGCCAACTCCTTCCTCATCCCATGAAAGTCTCCCTTGTTTTAGCATAACACTCTGGTTTTAGATAATACTATTTCACCCTGCATTTGTATTCAAAATTCAATCATAGTGTGATCACTCTTTCCGAGAGGATCCTTAACAACGAGATCATTAATTTTACTTGTCTCATTACACAGGACCAGATCGAAGATTGCACAGTCCCTTGTAGATAACATGCTGTTCAAGAAAGTTATCATGGAAGAGTTCTATGAACTCCTCTTCAAAACTGTTCCTACTGACTTGATTTGGCCAATGTGCATGTTAAAGTCCCCTGTGACTACTGCTGTTCCATTCTTACATGTCAGATATTTCTTGATTGATTGCATTTGCCACTGCAGCATTATTATTGGGTGGCCTATAGACTACTACCACCAGTGACTTCTTCCCCTTACTATTCCTGATCTCCACCCAAATGGATTCAACATTTTGCTCCTTAGATCATATATTGTCTCCCCCTATCGTCTGAATCTCATCCTTAATTAAGAGCGGGACCCTACCTCTCTTACCTTCATGCCTATCCTTCCTAATTACCTGATACCCTTGGATATTTAATTCCGAATCATCACCACTCTGCAACCGAATCATCACCACTCTGTAATGGCAACTAAATCATTCCCCTTTGTACTATTTGCACAACAAGATCATCGACTTTGTTTTGAATACTACGAGCAGTTGGATGAAGTACCTTTATTCTCATTGTCCCTCTAGAAAGAAGGTCCTTTAGAGTAACCTCAGCCAGTGTGAGAACTGAACCCACACTATCGGCATAAGTCTGCAATGCAAACTGGCTATCCAGCCAATTGAGCAAACCAACTCCCACATATAATTCAGCAATGAACTTTATTCATCTTGCAAATCTGCAATTTTTCAGTGTGATTACGATGTACCTGGTCAAGAATGCTGTTCAATTTTGACCTGCCAGTTATTTGACATTCACCACAGGCAGTTCATAGCAGAGATCACTGGATAACAAATAGGAGAAAATTTTCTATTTTTTTTCCCTTAGCCCAGGGATGTTCAGGCCACTTGTTATATCACCATTTGTGACACTGCTGCTTAGCATAGTCTGGACCAACACTGGATCCTTGAGATTTTCATGATTTTAGTACTGCATTGACGAGTACTTTTCCCCAATAGATCACTTGGGAACAGTGATGCATTTTCAATATGTGACGTGCATTGTTCTGTTCAGTCTCGAGGGTAACACTCAATCCTCTGTGCTACTTCATGCAGTGATTAAATATAGTAACATACAGTCGCAGTGTGTAAGATCACAGTCAGCACAATTGCTCAGGATGAAGATTATTTTTCTAAGCAGCGTGTAGGCTGCAGTGATGCAATTCTCTCCAACTCTGCTGATGTCTGATCTCTTGCTTATAGGGATGAGAAATGTGCTTCCAACTTATGTTATTAAGCATAAATTGTTGGTTGCCTCAGTATGTGATTTGTGTTGAGAGCAAGGCTAAATAAGTTATGCTTTTCCCCTACAATTTTTTTCATTCTCTTCCTCCTACCATGACATCTGTTATGGCATACTTCAGTGGGTGCAGGCAATCCTGCAGTAACCTAAACAAATCTTCATGTTTGAGGTGGAACAAGTTGAAGATCAGCAGTTGATATGGTAGACTTTATGAAGCATCACAGCCAAATCTTATCTCTTCCTCATCTGATGTTTACCTACACTTCATCCACACTTTTCTGTTCTGTTTGGGCCATCACTGTCTGGGACATTGCATTTATAGACTGAGCCATCAATGGTCTGGTTGATATACAATGACAACATTGTACACCATTTACAAGACACACTGCAGCAGTTTGCCAAGGCTCCTTCAACAAGCACCTACAGCACAACCTCTACCACCGAGAAGGACTAGGACAGTGGAGGCTGGAAACATCACCACCTGTATAGTTCCCATCAAGCCGTATAGTTTCTTGACTTTGAAACATAACCCTGTTTTGTCCATGTCACTAGTTCAAAATCTTTGAACTTCTTCCCTACTAGCACCATTGTCATACTTACACAGATAGTTTGCAGTGTCATAGAATCATAGAGATGTACAGCATGAAAACAGACCCTTCGGTCCAACCCGTCCATGCCGACCAGATATCCCAACCCAAACTAGTCCGACCTGCCAGCACCCAGCCCATATCCCTCCAAACCCTTCCTATTCATATACCCATCCAATTGCCTCTTAAATGTTGCGATTGTACCAGCCTCCACCACATTCTCTGGCAGCTCATTCCATACACGTACCACCCTCTGAGTGAAAACGTTGTGCCATAGGTCTATTTTATATCTTTCCCCTCTCACCCTGAACCAATGCCCTCAAGTTCTGGACTCCCTGACCCCAGGGAAAAGACTTTGCCTATTTATCCTATCCATGCCCCTCATAATTTTGTAAACCTCTATAAGGTCATCCCTCAGCCTCCGACACTCCAGGGAAAACAGCCCCAGCCTGTTCAGCCTCTCCCTGTAGCTCAGATCCTCCAACCCTGGCAACATCCTTGTAAATCTTTTCTGAACCCTTTCAAGTTTCACAACATCTTTCTGATAGGAAGGAGACCAGAATTGCACGCAATATTCCAACAGTGGCCTAACCAATGTCCTGTATAGCCGCAACATGACCTCCCAACTCCTGTACTCAATACTCTGACCAATAAAGGAAAGCATACCAAATGCCTTCTTCACTATCCTATCTACCTGCGACTCCACTTTCAAGGAGCTATGAACCTGCACTCCAAGGTCTCTTTGTTCAACAACACTCCCTAGGACCTTACCATTAAGTGTATAAGTCCTGCTAAGATTTGCTTTCCCAAAATGCAGCATCTTGCATTTATCTGAATTAAACTCCATCTACCACTTCTCAGCCCATTGGCCCATCTGGTCCAGATCCTGTTGTAATCTGAGGTAACCCTCTTCGCTGTCCACTACACCTCCATTTTTGGTGTCATTTGCAAACTTACTAACTGTACCTCTTATGCTCGCATCCAATCATTTATGTAAATAACAAAACATAGAGGTCCCAGCACTGATCCTTGTGGCACTCCACTGGTCACAGGCCTCCAGTCTGAAAAACAACCTTCCACCACCACCCTCTGTCTGCTACCTTTGAGTCAGTTCTGTATCCAAATGGCTAGTTCTCCCTGTATTGCATGAGATCTAATCTTGCTGATCAGTCTCCCATGGGGAACCTTGTCGAACGCCTTACTGAAGTCCATATAGATCACATTTACTGCTCTGCCCTCATCAATCTTCTTTGTTACTTCTTCAAAAAACTCAATCAAGTTTGTGAGATATGATTTCCCACGCACAAAGCCATGTTGACTATCCCGAATCAGTCTATGTGGTTCAAGAACATGGTTTATCTTCTCGAGGGCAATTACAATGGACAACAAATGATGACCTTGCCAGTGACATTTGTATTCCATTAAATAATTTAAAATGTGTTGGTCTTTTTATCAAAGGAAGGTGAATATTTTTAATCAATCTGTTCAGATACGTTACAACACATGTCTGGGGCAGGTGGGATTGGAATCCAGACCCTACAAGAGCTCTTAATAGAGGGAAGGATGTACTTGCTTTAGAGGTGCACAGCAGAGATTACTTTCAGTGATTCCTAGGATGAGCTAGTTGTCCAGTGAGGGGAGATTGAATAGAAAATAGGAAGTAGTTTAGGAAAATGAGAGTTGATCACAGTGTATCATATGAAGTTTAGAGAAGGCTTGACAGGGTGGATGATGAAAGGATGATTGGAGGTTACAGTCTCAGGATAAGGGCTCAGTCATTTCAACCTGAGATGAGGAAATATTTCTTCACTCAAAGGAATTTGGAACTTTGGCATTTTCTGCTATGCAGAGCAATTGATTCTAAGTCATTCAGGATGGTCAAGGCTGATATTGATTGATTGCTTAGCACTAAGGGAATTGAGAGATATGAGGAAGTGCCAGGAAATTGGAGCTGAATTAAGATCATGTATGATCTTTTGGTGGACCTGCCTGAAGGGGCTGATGACTCACTGCTCCCATATTTTATGTTCTTAAGGCAACTGTATATTTCTGTATAACAGTAAAGATGTGGTTAACACTGTGGTAATGTTGGCTATTCTAACTCAGGGACTCTGTAAACAAACAGTTGAGGATGTACATAAGATGGTGATTTCTTTTTACTTTAATAAGCATAGTATAATAAACAGGCAACTCTGTAGGCTCTGCTACAGCTCGACTATCTATGTTTCTCCCTTGTGTTCTGTCATGCCACTGAAGACAGAATCGTCAGGTTCTCTAAGTGCATTCATCCTCTTCTGATTTAGATTCTCCTGAGAATGTGAAATGAGCAGGCTGTGTTAGTTCATTCCTATCTGGTAGATCTAAAAATGCTGGATGATTGCCACTCTCTATTGTTACCTATGGGCTTTTGTTGCATGAAAGCACCTTCTGGGACAGTCAGAGCTCAGTTTCACATCCCCGTGTGGACAGAGATTACATTTCATTGTTAACTGGTCACATTGATCAACAGGAGACTTACAGGATAGAATCCCTACAACAAAAAAGTTTTGTGTCTACTTTATGACTGCTTTATTTCAGTTCATAAGAAGGTCAGTCACTCTTAATTTCTCCCTTATTGCATATTCTTTGATAACTCAATGCCCTGCAACCCCACATTCCAGGTCATTCACTCGAATCTCATTGATTCGAGATAATTGATTTAGTCAACCAAAACGTCCTCCTCCTGAAACAATGAAATTATGTTTCCTCTATCAATCTTTCTTGATTAGCTTTGGATCAGTCTGTTCCTAGTTTTGTTTTGTGATAGTTTTGTTTGTGTGAACTTATGCTGAGCAAATAGTGGATTGCACCTTACCCACATGCATTCTTCGTGGCATTATCACAGCTGGTACATATAGAAGATTCTTATTATATTTATTTGAAATGGATTCCAGACTACAGCTAAATGATCATTGTCTAAGTATATCACTTCAGTGTAAATCTGCTCAACTCATGAAACGGTTTCTTTGTTCTATGAGTGCCAATTACAGTTTAGTACTTTTATAGATGTTTTTATTCATTCAAGGGAATGTGGGCTTCACTAGCTAGGCCAATATTTATTGCCAATTCCTAATTGCCCTGGAGGAGGCAGTGATGAGCTGCTTTCTTAAACAGCTTAGTCTTTTTGAATACACAAAGTGCTGTCGTGGAGGGAGTTCCATGATTTTGTTGCATTTAATAGAGTGAGCAATAAGATATGATTACACAGCAAGTGTTTGGATATGTGAGATGGTTTGGATGCATAATATTGCATGTATTCACTCTGTCGGGTTCATTAGGCTGACCTGAGTTTTTACAGCTATTTTTGTTCTAGTTTCAGAATTCCAGCATCTGCCATATTTGCTTTTATATATATTTTTGTCCTGCTTTTGAAAAAAATGACAATTAGCAATGTTCTTCTGCAAGAGGAAAGTGTGACTTTTTAATGACCAGCTTAAACAAAGCTGCTTTACACTATTCCTTTCATTCTCTGGTAGCTATGTATTCAGTTTGATCTTTCAGAATATAAAGTGAGCAGATGATAGTGTAAGTCAGGACAACACATGACATGTAATCAATAAGCACTTCAGTTACTGTTGGCTCTCTTTGGTGTATATGTTAGATGAAATCAAGGGATTTTCTTGTGTAAGGAATGAGAAAACTGCTATCTGAGGAAACCTTAACTGAACCAGTTAAAGATTGCGATTGAAATCCAGTAAGACATGAACAGAGGGGTACTTCCCTCTTTTGGTGAAAGGATGAGGAAAAAGTTTTCTTCCTGGGGCAAAAACAGGTTTTAGAGCTGTTTCTGAGTCCTGCTGTCCTGCCTAGGTGAAACAATTACAGCTCCTCATTTTTATGTGTCTGCATATTATTTGGCTGAAGGTTAAATCTGAATGGCAAATTAGTGCTCAAGAAGGTGGGAACAGAGATGGAACAGAAAGAGAGAGGACCCAATTTAAACCTGCCATAGCAGCTATTACCATGGCTGCCATTTTAGTGTATCAATTGCTGTGGTAATGTTACTACTGCTTACTGGATTGGCTGGTGACAAGTAGCCAAGATAAACATGGAAAAAGCAGAGAACAAAATAAATGACCAGATGGCAGAAAAGAGAGTCTGCTACAAGGGAAAACACCAGTTGACTTCAGGCTGACACTATTTATCTTTGTCAGCTGCAGAAGGGACTGCCACTTACAAAATGGCTCAGCAACTACAATAGTATTCAGTACAAAACTTATATAAACCATGGGTGCTATCCATTGTCTCCCAAGTGGCAATAAACCTGTCCAAACCAATGTGCACCATCACTAAAATTCTTCAACAGTGCAACATGGTTAGGAAACTATGGTTTAAACAGCCCTGCCAATTTGTTTCTGTCTCATATAGGTCTATAAAATTCTCCCCATGATCTACTTTTGTTTTGCCCCACTGGTGTTGACTTCAAAGTACAAAACCAGCACTGCCAGAGCAGAGCTCATCACATCCAAGCATATCTGACACTAGCACAGATGCAGACATATTGGTGGGTCCCTGTGTATCATTAGGTAGGGTGGAGCTGGGTGTTGAGTCTGCAGGAGGAGCTAAAACAAGCTATCTGTGAAAAGAATAGTTAAAGCCCTGTTCATGTAGGTGCAGGTATAGGGCCTCAGGAATGACAAAAATGGTGGCTCTGATCAGATCATCAGACATAAAAGTACTCCCACATACTACAGAGTTCTCCAAGGCAGTGCAGGTCACAAGATGAGAATGAGCTTATCCAGTCCAAGTACACAACAGTGGTTTGTGGCTTTGAGCACACGAGCTCCTCCATTGAAAGAGGAGCCAACCTCTTGGAGTCAAATGTATTAGCACCAAAGATGCATGAACTATGCACTAACGTTCCCACAGTATTTGTCATAAGTAGCTTGACTGGTCAGTGCCACTGATAGTGCAGAGATGTTTGGGCAGGATGGCAATCCCAGCTACTGGCTCCCTCCTTGCAGCGATCTGAATTTTTAGATAAGGGCTATGGCAATCACTAAGAAGGATGAGGGTGCTACATCTTTAGCCTCTTTATGACTGAGGGAGAAGTTGTGCAGCAGGGTCCTGTGATGGATATTGCTTGTGCAGTATCATTGGTGCAGCAGACTCTAGAACAGCCCTCACCGATACCTCCTGGGAAAGGATACTTGCCACATTTATTTCAGTCATTGGAGGAGACAAATGAGTAGGCTGTCTCCACTTTATCCATTTCCACAGGAGGAGCACCCTGTAGAAGTGGCTAAGAGTATACGGCACCACACTGAGCAGAGCTCTTTGCTGCAGAATGGGATGTCTGTGCATATTTTGACTTTTTGAACATCAGCTTAATAATGGTGTGAGCCTTTATTAATGGCAGGACAGGAATAGAGGGATAAAGTGATGAAGGGTTTTGGAGTCTGTGAATGATGTAAATACTCCATTAGTACTAGGTGTTGAATTGTTCTGGAATGTGCTGTCATTGAATGTCAAATGTAGCTAAATGAGGTCCATAACATGTCATTCCTCTTGGTTGGAGGAAATGTGCTAAATCGTACCTGAATCAGATGATTCCTGAAGTTGATGGTACCCTGTCAACATTCTTGAAAATCATGCTGGGCCTAGTCAAAGCAGCAGGGGTCCGTGTTGGCACCACAGCTATTCACGTTATATATTAGCGATCTGAAGACATTGTTGCTAAGTTTTCAGATGACAGAAAGATAGGTGAAGGGAAGAAGTGTGAAGGCTGCAGAAGAGCTTGGACAGACTGGGAAGGTGTGCAAAGAAATGGCAGATGAAATACAATGTGGGAAAGTGTGAAGTCAGAAGAAGAGGTTTATTTTCTAAATAGGAAAGACTTTGGAAATCTGAAGCACAAAGGAACTTAGGAGTCCTAGTTCAGAATTATCTTAAGGTTAACATGCAGGTTTCATTTGCAGTTAGGAAGGCAAATACAGTGTTAGCATTCATTTTGAGAGGGCTAGAATGCAAGAGCAGGGATTTACTGCTGAGGCTTATAAAGCTCTGGTTAGACTACATTTAGAATATTATAAACAATTTTGGGCCCTATATCTCAGGAAAGGATACTAGCCTTGGAGGAAGTCCACAGGAGGTTCACAAGAGCAATCCCAGGAATGAAGGTTTTGTCATATGAGAATAGGTGAAGGACTCTGGGTCTGTGCTCAATGGAATAAGGATGAGGATGAATCTTATTGAAACTTACAGAATACTGAGAGACCTGGATAGCATAGGCATGGAGAAGATGTTCACACTAGTAGGAAAGACTAGCACCTGAGGTCACAGCCTCAGAGTGAAGGGATGGCTCTTTAAAACTGAGATGAGTAGGACTTTCTTCAGCCAGAAGAAGGTGAATCTGTGGAATGCACTGCTGCAGAGGGCTGTGGAGGCCAAGTCATCGAGTGTATTTAAGACAGAAATAGATATTCAAAGTTTGTGCGAAGATTTGTAGCTCGGGTGCTCGTTGCTGTGGTTCTGTTCGCCGAGCTGGAAGTTTTTGTTGCAAACGTTTCGTCCCCTGGCTAGGCGACATCATCAGTGCTTGGGAGCCTCCTGCGAACGGAGAATTCACTACAAGGGTATACAGGAAAGCCACACACACAGACCAAGTCCTAAACTATGAAAGTAACCACCCCAACACACACAAACGAAGCTGCATCAGGACACTATTCAAAAGGGCCACAACACACTGCAGTACACCAGAACTGCAAAAAGAAGAAGAGGAACACCTATACCTGGCTAGGTGACATCATCAGTGCTTGGGAGCCTCCTGCGAAGCGCTTCTTTGTTGTTTCCTCCGGTGTTTATAGTGGTCTGTCCCTGCCGCTTCCTGTTGTCAGTTTCAGCTGTCCGCTGTAGTGGTTGGTATATTGGGTCCAGGTCGATGTGTTTGTTGATGGAGTTTGTGGATGAATGCTATGCCTCTAGGAATTCCCTGGCTGTTCTCTGTTTGGCTTGCCCTATGATAGTAGTGTTGTCTCAGTCGAATTCATGTTGCTTGTTGTCTGCGTGTGTGGCTACTAAGGATAGCTGGTCGTGTCGTTTCGTGGCTAGTTGATGTTCATGTATGCGGATTGTTAGCTGCCTTCCTGTCTTCAACCGGAAGCGGCAGGGACAGACCACTATAAACACCGGAGGAAACATCAAAGAAGCGCTTCGCAGGAGGCTCCCAAGCACTGATGATGTCGCCTAACCAGGGGACGAAACGTTTGCAACAAAAACTTCCAGCTCGGCGAACAGAACCACAGCAACAGAAATAGATAGATTCTCGATTAGTAAAGGGGATCAAAGGTTATGGGGAGAAGGCAAGGGAATGAGTTGAGAAACAAATCAGCCATGATTGAAAGATAGAGCAGACTCGCTGGTCTGAAGCACCTAATTCTGCTCCTAATATCTTATGGTCTTTTGGTCTTAAATTCCAGTGGATACAAGCTTAGCCTGTCCAGTCTTTCCTCATGAGGTAACCCACCCATTCTAGGTATTAAAGATCGCAAACGTTCTGAGGTGCAGAAGGATCTTAGTGTCTTAGAGCATGAATCACAAAAGATAAAGCATTTCTTTCTCTTTATTCATTCATGGGATGAGGGCATCGCTGGCTAGGCAGCATTTATTGCCCATCCCTAGCTGCCCAGAAGGCAGTTAACAGTCAATCACATTGTTGTTGGTCTGGAGCTGCATGTAGGCCAGACCAGGTAAGGATGGCTGTTTGCTTCCCAAAAGGACATTAGTGATTTTTCCAACAATTGGCAATGGATTCGTGGTCACCATTAAACTCTTAATTCCAGATTCAAGTACAGAAAATAATTAAGAACATTAATAGGATGTTATCACTTAACTTGAGAGGAATTAGATACAAGCTATTATGCTTGGTATGAGTATTTTCATCTTTGCTGCATCCATTATCCAACCCCTCCAATCACTCCTGATGGGACCGAAAAATTCACCCTATGGTTTGACATTTGTGATAGTTAGACTAAGTAAAGATTGAAAGTCATTCACACAGACCTGCATAGCCCTTGCCTGAAAGTGTTGACTCCCATCTTACGAATGATACAAAAGTAACATACTGCAGGAACTGCAAATCTGAAATGTAGGAAATAAAAGATTCTGGAAATGCTTAGAAAGTCTGGTTGGAGAAACATAGCTACGGCTTCAGATCTGAGACCTTTCATTGAACATCCTATTCCTCTTTATATACACACTGTAAGATCTGCTGAGTTATTTGCAGCATTTTCTGTTTTTTTTTAAGGAAGGATGTACTTGCTATGGACATTTCATGAGAATTGATTCTTTGAACGAGAAATTTGTTCTATGATAGCAACATTTTGAGTAGAACAAGCCTACACTCTTGAGTTCAGGGGAATGAGAGTCCCCTGAAGCTTGTGGGCCAGATTTTCAGGGAAGTGGTGATTTCAAGCACATTGCCACTCGGATGCTTTTTTACAAAAAAGGTAGCTCTGCAATTCTGTCAGAAAATTCTACTTAGGACTCCCTCAGAAATGTAGACCTGTATTTCCATTCTTTCATACCATAGAAACTGTCAGAGGAAAGCAAACCATGCCGATTTTCACACTAGGCAGCTGCTGAAATGTAAAGGTCCTGACAGCCGCTTTGACAGCTGCTGTCAAACATTATATACATACAGTAAGTATGATGTTAAGGTGCTGGATGGGAGAGTTAGGATGCCAAGTAAATAGTTCTTTACCAAAGATGCAGGCAAATCAATTGTTCAGTCTTTCAGTCACTTGTTAGAGGCAAGATCTTACAGAAAATGGTGAGAGAAATAGCTAGCTATCTTCCAGTTTTTGAGTATTTCACTGCAGAGATAGATAAAGACAATCTCTTTTACAGTCTGGAGGCTTCTGATTCTGTATTTTTCATACACAAACTGAACATCTACCTGGGAGCCAATCAGACAGTTTTTCTCATGCTGATCGTGTCCACATTGGTCTTCCCCCATTGGTTGAACAAAGCAACAGTGGAAATTCAATTTGAAATGAATCCCAGTAGCTTATTTTTAATAGTGTAGCAACTCCTTCAGCAGTCCTTAATTTAAAGCAGTATCCTTATCCCATTTTGGTCCACAATGCAAAATAAGAAAACTAAAACATGTGGCCTTTACCTAGGTTGGTTTCAGTCAAAGCAGTAAAATTAATGTCACTGCCCTTACATTAGAAATCTGTTTGTTGAGATGTTGCCCTCTTGCCACTGAACATGATGGCTCCGAAAAGGTGCGATACTTTGCAAACACAATGTGCCACAAATGTCAAGATGACAATTACTGTCTTAATTAGGATCTCCTGACCAAAGCATATAGCTACAAATCACACACTTTGCAACACAACACTTTTCTGAATTGACCGAGACATAGTACTTAATATATAGACGCAGAGATTGCCAATCAAAAATGGGAGTCTGTTTCAGAGTATATCAAAATACTCCAAAAAGACTATGTTATTTGGCTGTTGAGATCTATTGTATAGCTGATATGTTTTAGCTCTCTTCAGTTTGTTTTCTCATGATTTGTCTGGATAGCGCACAAAATAGTATTTTTTCACTGCCGTTTGGTGCATGTAGCAATAAAAATGTCAATCAAAAATCAAATCAATTTTCTCTTTTCCTGTCCTGAATCTGTTGACCCATGCTGGGCTGCAGTTGCCTGGTCCTGTGTCTTGCTCAGTGGTGTTCCTCATGTCAAATGTTATCATCTAAGCAACAGCAAAGTCCACTTCTCAAATTGTAGTAATTGTAGCAAGGTCAGCCATGTGGATTTCATAGAATACAAGTTCCTGATTGGGACTGTTAATAAGGAAGCCCTGGCTGACAGATATAAACAGGTGTGTCTGAGGTTCTGTTTACTCTGAGAGCTGGTACTGAGGTAGCTGGATCAGTGTCAAAGACTCTCCACATGTAAATAAAAGGTGATTGGTGGTGGGATACAAGCTTCTGGAGTTATTTCACAAAGAATGATCACTGATTCATAAACAAGAACTGCAAACCAATGTGATTTGCCTCTACCCAGCCTAGAGGCAGCTCAGGACATTAATTTTAAAATTCAGGCTGTGGCTAACCAAATTGGCAGTTCTAGGAATGGCAATGCAGCATCCTTAATCTGCATAGGCCAGTCACACTTCCACAAAAATTTTATCAAGGATTTTTTTCCACGGACAGCAGGTGTCCAATGTTAAATGTGCTATAAATGCTGAGCAATGAGCACACCTGTTTGCTGATTTAATCACCTAGATAGAGCATCCTAATTTTGTTCATCTTATTAATTTAATGCTATCGGCCTGACAGTCTATGTATAAAACAGTGTAATCATTTCTCAAGCAGGTTATTAGAAACAAGACAACATGGCATTGGATTGGAGGCCCGTGTCCCAAAAGATATAGGCACAGGATGTTGCTTGCAATTCTATGAATGGAAAATTTTCTATAATTTCAGAAAATTAAGTGTAAACTCTGAAACTATTCCCAACTACTCTGTCACTTCCCAGTAATCAGATATGAGATAATGTTGACAAACCAAAGATTTAAATCTGCAGCTTGTATAACAATCAAGGTTTTTTCAAGAAGTTAAGAACCTTTTTCTTATTGCTCCTTGCTTCTCTGTACTTTAATGGCTCAGAGGATGACCTAAACTCAGGAATTTGCATGCTAATTTGGAATTAGTCAGAAAATAGTGCATACTATATTCCTTAATATTCTTAGATTGCTGTCATAACGTGAAGCATTTGGAGGTGTCATAGAGAGAAATGTAAAATGCGATGATTCATATGGTTAGTGAACAGTTCAGTTGAAATTCTGACACGATGCACATGGCATCATCAGGCATGTGCTCTCACCGTGCGTGTTTATCCAATTTCTTACTGGTGCTTTGAGAGGAAAGAATGAACAAGCATTGAGGGGTCTGTAACAGGCTCGAGGAATAATTTACAATCTGTTCTTTTTACTTGTAAGAGTTGCAAAGGATGGGGAGGTGATAGAGTGAAGGGAGAGAGAAAAATATTAAAATTTTAAATTTCTGTTTTCAAACCTAATAGTGTATGAGACATACAAAACGAATGACTAAAGTTAACAAGGACAGACTTATTGGGTGAAGCACAAATATATATTTGAATTAACTATCAAATGAAGGACAGTTGTTGCAAGTCTCTAAGTCTGCCATCTGTCTGGAATAATCTCCTTGTCATAGTTATGCTAGTTCCAGAATATAGGAAATATTCTCAGTATGGCTCATTAAGGGTGGTATTGACGTCTGAGTGAGAAAGGTGTAATTTCATACCTTACTCTGGGATTTGAGTTTTAATCTAGGCTGAAATGCAGTGTGAAACTGCATTCTGGAATGCTGCATAATTGGAGGTTCCATCGTTAAGATAAAATGTTAAACTCCAGACTGTTTATTCCAAGACAGCTTCCATGTTCACCCACATTAATAGTAGTTATTATTTTTAAAGACAGCCTTCTTCTTTTGTCTTGCATTAACAGCAAGTAGTAAGTCTCTACCAAAAGTCTTGGTGAAAATGATGGTCTTTGTTTAAATTGCCTCTACACACACACTTGTCAGGCTGTGCTTTAACTTTCATGTAATATAATTTCATCTAGCACTGGCCTCTTGAGCATCCTCAAGTTTAGTTACATCACCATGGATGGCATGTCTCCTGTTGGACACAAAGCTCTTGAATTTCCTCCCTGAACCTTCCTGACTCTTTACTTCTCTGTTCTCTTTTAAAACTCTCTTTAAAACTTACTTATTTTTCCAAGTTTTTGGTCATCAGCCCTAAAATCATCGTGCGTGTCACTTGCTTCATAATACTTCTGAAAAGCTCAATGGGATGTTGACTTGATATGCTGTCTTTAAGGTAATGCTAGAACTGTTGTTTATCAAACAAATGGTTCATTCCATTATGTTATTCCTCACACTCAGTATACCTTTAAGAGAAATTCTCATTTTATTATCACTATATCATAGCATGTGAACTGAGGGCATAAAGGTCTCAGATGCCATCTTTTTTGAGATCACCTGAACTATCTCACACTGTTAAAAGCATGCTGAGCCTATTACTAGCTCAGACACTTGAGTCTCTGTGAATGTAATAACTCTATATAATAGCCAGCTGTAATAAATATACAGTGGATCTTCCTATACCATGTTATCCATGCCTAATTTATGTTATGAGGGAGAACATTAGGAGGCAAAACTCCTATCGCATTCATTATATGTGAACGTTTAAGGTGTTTCTAAGGAATTCACTGAGATACTCTGTAAGTGCATGTTCTTTCTGTTATTGCTGGAACCTGACACAGTGTTATGGCTGAGGAGATATGTATCATTTATTTTTAGAAAGGCAAACCAGAGAAAATGTTTGTGTTTCAAGTTGATTTCTCACGTCCAATAACCACAGTTAATGTTGTATCCTGACATTCTTGCATGATGATCATATCTTGTGATCTGAAATGTCCTTTGACTTGTTTTTCCTTTTTAAGAGTTTTTTGATTAAATTTTCTGGTCTCTTGCTCCCTCTCTTAGGCACCAAATATGATATGTCACACCTTGGAAATATCAGCTGGACAGCTGTCATGATTTTTTCCATGGGCCTGTTGTCACTAACTGCTAAGAGGCAAAAGGGTGGCAACCTGGACTAATATAATTAGCCAGGCTGGAAACAAACTAAGGAATTTGGTGTTGCAGCCTTTAATGTGAAAACGTGATTGCTGTATCCAATGTATGGTGTTTTTGTGATTTAATTTTACACATCCTACACCACAAAATACAAATAATGAAGTTTTTAACATTTTAATTCAGCATTATTGAAACCTGCTTGCAAATATTAGTAGTTTTCTGGGAACTCATGAAAATTGTGATGTTCTTCTGGAAGCCCCTGCAAATATTGGCAACTTTCTGGGAACTACTGGAAATAGTCACTCATTTCCAGGGAGCCCTGAAAATATTGGCACATTCCTCAAAAACCCCTTTGCTGTGATTGTAATGAGGTCAGCCAGCTGGACATCGTAGAATATGAGTTCCCTGATTGGGGATGCTAATCTGGTCCAATTAGCGATTCCTGGCAGACAGATATAAAGAAAAGTGTCGGAGAATCTGGCACTCTGAAAGCTGATTCTGAAGACGCAGTAGTAGAGTCAAGGACTGTTTGTGTTAAAATAAAGGGTGACTTGATGACAGGGTACCATCCCTGTGGCAATGAGAGTAAAGCATGTTCCTGAAGAAACTTACTCACAACAGTCATCTTTTGAGTTGAGGTGGAAAATTTCTTACATCATGCCTTTGTTTGGGAAGTGTTACTCATTTGACCCTGACATCAAAGACTTGGCCCAGACTTGGGAAGAATGATTTTTTTTGTGAGCAGATGACTATGTGGCAGATGAAAAGCAATGCGTAATTCTCTTGACAGCCTGTGGAGCTGCAGCCTTCTTGGTTATGAGGACCCTAACTTTCCCTGAGGCACCAGATACTAAAACCTTTGAAGATTGACAGATGTAGCTCAGGAATATTATGACCCTAAGCCTCTTCTAATTCTTGGACACTATTGTTTTTACTCAGCAATTCGAGAAACCAGGGAATCCGTATGGTATTTTTGACTGGGTTAAGATGACTGACGGAAGCATGTAATTTTGGCTCAACTCTTAATGAGATGCTTACAGACTGGTATGTGAGATTAATGATGTAACTATGCAAAGGCACCTACTAGCTGAAGCCTAACTGGACCTCAAACAGGCACTACAACTGGCTTTGTCATTGAAAAATATGGCAAGTGGAGCACATGAGCTACAGGATATTCCAATAGAAGAGATGAAATAACTGATGGATCATCTAGTGAGGCTTTGTGAGTGGAGCTAAGAAATAAGTAGGGGATGGTGACATTACTGGGGTTGTACTAAAGGCTCCCAAATAGTCAATGGGAATTAGAGGAACAAATATGCAGGGACATTGAGGAGACTTGTTAGAGCAATAATGTTGTCATAGTCAGGAATTTTAATTTTCCTAACATAGACTGGGGCTGCCAGAACAATAAGGACTTACATGGGGTGGAATTTGTTAAGTGCATTCAGGAAAGTTTACTCAAGCAATATATAGAGGGTCATACTTGGGAAGGGTAAAACCTGACCTACAGTTGGGAAATAGGACAGGACAGGTGATTGAGGTGACAGTGGGGGAGCACTTTGGAACCAGTGACCATAGTTTTATTAATTTTAAAATAGTAATGGAGAAGGACAAAACTGGTCCACAGATTCAGGTTCTAAATTGGGGCAAGGCAAATTTTGATGGAGTTAGACAGGAGCTTGCAGGGGTTGATTGGAATAGTTTGTTTGCAGGCAAAGGGGCTTCCAGCAAGTAGGAGGCCTTTAAAAGTGAGATGGCTAGAGTTCAATATTTATATGTTCCTTTGAGGGTGAAGGGAAAGGTTGGCAAGAATAGTGAACGCTGGATGACAAGATGTTGAGGTTTTGACTAGAAAAAACAAGGAGGCGTAATTCAGGTACAGGCAGCTGGGATCAAGGGAATACCTGGAGGTATACAGGGAATACAGACATTTACTGAAGAAAGAAATCAGGAGGGCAAAAAGATGGCATGAGATAGCCTTGGCTGAGGAGATTAGAGTGAATCCAAAGAGGTATTTTAAGTATATTGAACGATAAAGAATAACCAGAGAGAGAATAGGACCCCTCAAGGACCAAAGTGGACATGTATATGTAGAACCGCAGGAGATGGGTGAGGTTCTCGATGAATATTTCTCCTCTGTGTTTACCATGGAGAAAGATATGAAGACTTAGGAACTTTGGGAAGTTAGTGGTGATATCTTGGAGACAGTCCATATTGCAGTAGAGGAGAAGGTATTGGATGTATTAGAATAATGAAGGTGGATAAATCTCCTGGTCCTGACCAGATATATCCAAGATGCTCCGGTGATGTCCCAGAAGACTGGAAAGGTAGTGAATATTGTGCCATTATTCAAGAAAAGCTGCAAAGAAAAGCCTAGGAACTATAGACCAGTAAGCTTAGCATCTCTGATGGATAAGTTACTTGAGAAGATTCTGATGGATAAGATATACATACATACAGGGTTTGATTAGGAGTAGTCAGCATGGCTTTGTGAATGGAAGATCATGCCTCACAAATTTGTTAGAGTTCTTAGTTTATATGGATTTCAGTAGGGCCTTTGATAAGCTTCCATTGGATCAGCTGATCTGGAAAGTTAGATCGCATGGAATCCAGGGCAAGCTGGCAAATTGGATACAAAATTAGCTTGAGGGTAGGAAGCAGAGGCTAATAGTGGAAGGATGTTTGTCAGGCTGGAGGCCTGTGACTAGTGGAGTGCCTCAGGGGTCAGTGCTGGGTCTAGTGCTGTTTGTTATCAATATCAATGATTTGGATGAGAATGTATAAGGCATGATTAGTAAGTTTGCTGATGACACTAAAATACGTGGTATTGTAGACAGTAAGGGAAGTTATCAGAAATTGCAACAGGATCTTGATCAGGTGGGGAAGTGAGCTGAGAAATGGCAAATGCAGTTTAATATCAATAAGTTTGAGGTCTTGCATTTTGGAAAGTCAAATCAAGGAAGAAGTTTCATGGTGAATGTTAGGGCCTTAAGGAGTGTAGTGGAACAGAGGGATCTTGGAGTTCAGGTTCACTGTTCTCTGAAAGTGGAGTCACAGGTAGACAGGGCAGTGAAGAAGGCTTTTGGCACAGTGGCCTTCATCGGTAAGTTGGGAAGTTATGTTGCAGTTATACAGGACATTGGTGAGGCCACATTTGGAGTATTGTGTTCAGTTTTAGTTACCTTGTTATAAGAAGGATGTTATTCAACTGAAAACTGCAAGAAATTTGCAAGTATATTGCATGGACTCAGTGGTCTGAGTTATAGGGAGAGGGCGGACAAGCTTGGACATTTTCTTTGGTGTGTAGTAGACTGAGGGGGGACTTTATAGAGATGCATAAGATCGTGAGAGGTATGGATAGGGTGGATGCACTCAGTCTTTTTCCAAGGGTTGCGGAATCGAGGACTAGAGGGCATCAGCTTAAGGTTAGAGGGGAAAGAATAAAAGGGAACCTGAGGGGTAACTTTTTTTACACAGAGGGTGCTACGCATATGGAATGAGCTGCCAACGAAGTACATTAATAGCTAAAGGCATTTGGGCAAATATATGGATAGGAAAGGATTAGAAGGATATGGGCCAAATGCAGGGAAATGGGGTTAGAGTGAAAGTACATTTTGGTCAGCATTGACCAGTTTGGACTAAATGGCCTGTCTCTGTGCTATGGGACTCTATGACTTCCAGTGGATACCCTCACCAGTCCGACTGAGCTTTGGGGACACCACTTGAGTGCAGTCAATTGCATAATCTCACTTAGGCCATACCTTGAACTCTAGGTTAGCCAACAGCAAAACCCAAAACAAAGCCAAGCCTCAGACAAACAGTTAAAATTTTCTTCAAGCTCCTGGCTGGCAAGGCATTGTAGTTTCTGCCGGTAATTGGACTCAAGACACCTAAAGAGCCCTTCTCGACCTAAATTAAGTAAGTTAACTCATAGGCCAGTATCGAGGAAAGTTCATACCCTAGAAAGTCCCCCTACATCTGGTTTGGAACAGTTAAATTGCTTAGCAATATCCAAATCAGCACCAGTGAAAATAAACATCTGGTTAAATGGTTATCTAGTTCTAATGGAGGTCAGTACTGATACAGCCATGTTAGTGATCGCGGAACCAGTTTTTAACGAAATCTGCTTGAGACTCCAGCCCTTAAATTTGCATAAGAGTGTGATATGGGTCAAATGTTTGGAAATGGGACGAGATCAGTTTAAGATATCTGGTTGTTGTGGACGAGTTGGACCAAAAGGTGTCTTTCTGTGCTGTATAACTCTATGACTTAATGATTCCAAGACCTCAGCTAGGCTGAGAACCTATACCGGGGGACCTTTACAGATTGAGGATACAACTTTGGTTCCAGACTCTTATGAAAAGCAGCTGGTTCAGTTACTAGTGATTATAGTAAATGTCTCAGGCCCATGTTTGATGAGGCGAAATTAGTTGCGAAAGATTCACTTAGATTGGCTCAACATTTTTCAATTTGAAAATGGCTGGTTGAGTGAAGTCCTAACTAAATGCCCAGAAGTTTTTGAGGAAGGTTTATGAACTATCAGAGAAGCCAAGGCCACCTTGCATATTGACCTGGCAGTAATTCCACAATTTTGCAAGGCTACCTAGTGCCATTTGCATTATGTGCAAAAGTACAGCTAGAAATCAGAAGGCTGGAAAGTGAAGGAATCATCAAACCAGTCCAATGTTTAGAAAGGGCAGTACTGGTTAGTATGTCTTCTGGGAATCTTAAACAAACAGTAAACCACTTTTTGCAGCTGGATAAATACCTAATCACTCACATAGAAGATTTATGTGCAAAATGGGTGGGGAGGCTGACCTTCATGAAGCTGGACCTGAGCCATGCTTACTTGCAATTATGAGGATTCCCAGACATATGCTATAATTAATACAAAAATACAAGCCTGCCATTTGGTAGCCTGTTCAATTTTTCTCTGGATGTTGGAGAACATTTTGCAAGGTCTACCTCAGGTCACCATTTACTTAGATGATGTTCTAATTACAGGGAAAGCAAATAAGGAACACTTAGAACTTGGACATAGTCCTAAGGCATTTTTCCAAGGCTAGCGTCCACCTAAGAAGGGAAAAATGTGTGTTCCAGACCCCTCAAATTACCTGCTAGGGCTACAAAACAAGACTGGGTTGCACCTGTTGGAAGGTAAAGTGAGGGTAATCAAAGGTGCCCTGGCTCCCACATCTGTCCAGGAGCTTGGGTCATTTCTTGGGCTGGAAATTATTATGGAAAGTTCATATATAACCTGGACTCCATCCTGGCACCTTTGCATCAACTCCTTTTAAAAAAAAGGTCAGCCTTGGAAATGGTCACATAGACAAGCCCTATCTTTCAGTGAAGTAAAGAAACATCTATCATCATCTAAGGTGTTAGCACACTATGATCTCAGGAAAGATCTGCTGTTGACATGTGATGCCTGCCCATGCAGCATCACTGTGGTATTAGCTCGCAGATGGCCCAATGGAGAGGAATGCCCAATATTGTATGCATCCAGAACTTTGGCTAATGCTGTGCGTAACTATGCTCAAATAATTAAAGAAGGATTGGTAATCATATTTGGAGTCAGGAAGTTCCACTGATGCCTTTATGGGTGGAAATTGGTTATAACAGACCACACACACCTACTTAGTCTGTATAAAGGAGACAAGGAGGTGCTGCCCATAACTTAGATCGCATTCAACAATAGTCCATAATACCAAATGCGTATAATTAAAAGTTAGAATACCATCTGGGAGGCCGAGTTGCGAACGCAGACACATTGAGTGCCCCCCCCATTAGCAAATACACCATCAATTTTATCCCCAGTTGAAGAGTATATAATGGTACTAAGTTTGCTGGACCCACTCCCAGACACAGCTGATAACATCAAACTTTGGATGCTGAAAGATCCAGTCGTCAACTGAACAACTGGTAGTGATGGGGTAAACCAAAGGGCCATCACAAACTTTTTGGATCTGAAGAGACCAGCTCACAGTAGAGAATGGTATATTGTTATGGGAAGCAAAAGTAATTGTCTTGAGCAAATGTCACCATCAGAAATTGGCTGCACTCCACTAGGGCCATCAGGGAGTCTCCAGAATGAAGATGTTGACGAAAAATTGTGTCCGGTGGCCAGGCTTGAATGCAGACATAGCCACATTGGTGGGGCAGTACCCAGAGTGTCAGCAAGGACAAAAATTATTCCTTACAGCCCCCCCACATTGGTGGTAATGGCTGGGTAAACCTTGGGCTCGTTTGAACATCAACAGTACATGTCCCTTCGTGGGCTTAATATTCTTAATCATTGTCGATGCCTACTCAAAGGCATGCGTTGGATGCTAATATAGTCCATTTGTCCAACATGGGGTTGTTAGAAAAACTGCATACATCTTTTTCCATACGTTGAGCACTGGAAGTCACACATAATGGGCCATCATTTATCAGTCGGGAATTTAGGCATTTACTAAAGTCTGATAGGATCCGACATATAAGGACCGTTCCATAGCGCCCATCATCCAATGGCCTGGCAAAAAGCACGGTCCAAACTCTGAAGGCAGGTTTGAAGAAATAATCTACAGCCTCACTAGATAACAAGCGGTCACAGTTCTTGTTTGATTATAGGACCACCCCACATGCAACTACAGGGATACCACTGGCAGAGCTGCTAAATGGTAGAAGACTCCGCACCAGGTTAAGTCTGATCTTTCTGGACATGAGGGGGGAGGGTGAAATAGCATCAGGAACACCAATGCCGATACAAAACTCCACCAAGCAAGACAGACTGTTTGATACAGTGGATGAAGTTTGGTGTTAGAACCACAAAATGGCATGGTTAAGAGGCATGGATGATGCGAGGTCAGGACCAGTGATGTAGATGTGATGGTTCTGAACAAGCACCTGTAGCATATGAAAGCCGCAAATTCGCAAATGGAGCAGGAGCAAAGTGTGCTGTATTCCTTGGAACAGTTGGAAAGACTGCCAGAACCCTTGGGTTCATCCTGTCCATCAAGCATTGATGAGTCCTCTGAATCAGAGATTGGCATGACAGGTGTAGCTGCCTTGACCTTTGCAGCTGGAAGAAGGAAATGAAATTTTATTGAGGCACTCCTGGCACAAGAGGTGAGCTCCTGTGTGTTGCATGCCGTCCGTATTGTATGCCGAGTTGGAGGAACATGACCCAGTGCTAAAAAGCCCCAGGAGGCCCTCCAAGAAAAAGGACTCAGAACAGGAAGGATGTAGTAATTGTAACAAGGTGATCCAACTGGACATCATAGAATATGAGTTCCCTGATTAGGACTGTTAACCTGGTTCAATCAGGCAGCCCTGGCTGACAGGCAAAAATAAGTGTCAGAGATTCTGCCACTCTGGTAGCTGACTCAGAAGAGGCAGTGCTCGAGTAAATAAAAGGTGACTTGTTGAGGGATACCAGCCTCTGTGGAATTATTTAACCTTTGAATGTGAACGCATTTGCATGGGCATTCCCCTGAAAATATTGACTGATAGAATCCCTCAGTTATAAATTCTGGAAAACATGTCAGGGTTTTCACATCCTCTCCAGGAAGCAGAGGGGCAATGGTGACAGTAAATTTAAGGAATTGTTAAGTTGGCTCTTCCAACCTGGTCCCAAAACTGAGGCGTTTTACCAGCAGTGGGATTAAATATGGATTGGCTGCCCATTTCAAAAACATAGCATAACTAATAACACAATTCAGGGCAATTTAACAGCACAGTCAGCATTTTCTGATGTTGAGGTAGCTGCAAGCTAAATGGAGGCTATCACACTAAAGTAACCCTGGGCAACCATTGGAACCAGAGGCTTGATGGTCCAAAGAGGCAGCCATGGGCAGAGAAAGTAGCCCTTATGGCGCCAACTATCTACTTGGAAAGGGTTCCCTTTCTACCCTGATTTTTAAAATCATTTTATAAATTAACCTAGCCACTGATACATCCTGCATGTCTTTACAGTGACCATGACTCCTCCCATTGTATGACTGAGGCTTCGGAATTCCTTGAAAGTCATCCTATGGTGCTTAAGTAAACATTTAAAAAGAATTGTGAAGGAGGACAATTAGGTTGAAAGATTAGGGCAATTTAGTTGGGAGATAGTGGTAATTGATGGATTGGTAGCTCCAGCCAATGTGGAAGTTATAATGATCTGGACTGGGGAACTGGCAGATGGCTAACTGTTCATGCTTTCTGAATGTGGAGTCAGGTGGTACTGAATACTTCATTGAGAGACAGGTTTTTTGTCACCATGGATCTAAGGCAGCAGAATGTTCTGACTGATTCCAGTCATTTATTATTGAGACTCATTGGAAGAGATACAATATCCTGTCTCATAATTGCAGTTCCTTTTTCACTTAGTCATGAGGGCAATGTCTCAAGCGTAGAATAACAGTCTCAAGATTCCAAATTCAGGTATTCCCCATTGATGCAATATTGAAGTAAACTCAATCATGAGCCTAAGTTTAAGAAAACGTTGTATTAATACACTGCTTCATCATGCATTTCAAAACATGTGTTCATTAAATTATACTCACCACCCTCTAAGTAGCAAGGTTCCTTCTTATTCTCAGCTCTAAGTTACATTTGAGCTTGTGTCCACTAGTTCTCGGGGTTCCACAGTTAGGAGAAACATGCCTTATGTGTCCCCTTTATCTAGCACTTTAAGAATTTTGTAAATTTCAATGAGATCGCATGTCATTTTTGTAGAATCAAGAAAGTGCAGGCCTAGTCACCTTAATCTTGCATCATAGCAGAATGCAACCATTCCAGGAATAATGAGGGGCTTAAACAGAGTAGACAGGAAAGGTCTGTTTTCTGAGAGGTTACACACCAGGGGGCACAAATTTAAGGTGATTATAGAAGGACTGTAGGGAAAGTTTGAGGAAAGTCTTTTTCACGCAGAGGCTGCTTGCTGCCTGAGGTTTGCTGCCCATTTGATGATGGAGGCAGAAACCTACAGCTTGTTTCCAATGTACCTGAAGTGCTGTCACTTGCAAGGCTTTGAACCAGTGTTTTCTCAGCTGGTATGGACATGTTGGGTTGAATGGTTATCTTCTGTGCTGTAAATTTCCATGGTGCTATTGTCTTTTTCAAATGTGAATGTTCTCAGGAGCAAATCAGTAAGTACGTAACTTGAAATGTCTTTACATTGCTCAGTATAAACTATTATATATGGTAACAGTTTGGTAAATATTCCAGGATCAGCAATATTGTTATCCCATTGGAGTTTGAAGCACTGTTGTTCCTTGGAAATTTTATTAAGAGATACTATGGAATTGCAGAGATTTTGATGTGTGATATGTAGCCAGTAAATCAATCTGTGTTTCCCGTAAGATCGGCAGTATCACTTGTTAAAAAAATGAGATTGCTGTACACTAGCCAGCAAAGCTATTTTTATTAATTTTGCTTGGTAAGATGCTGAACTCAGAATTTTTCCTTTGAGAGACAAAGCATTCAAAAACTAACCATCCAAATGCTGATATTCTGACATGTCATGCCAACTTCAGGTTTGGGCCCAGACTTCTCTCATGAGAGATTTCTTGGTCTTAGCTATTTGCAAAGATCTCAAATGGCCATTTTAAAAAAAAATTACCTATTAGTAGAGCACTAATAACAGGTCATCAAGCCATAGACCTGCTCATATTCTCCCATCATTGTCTATTTTCATCCCATCAGTGTGGTTTCCATCCTGTCCCCAGTACTGGGACTTGCTTCGTCAATAACACAAATGATATTTCTTGTGACTGTGACCACAATGCAATGTCCTTCATCATCTTCCTTGGCTTCTGTATAAGTTCCTGAAGAAGGGCTTATGCCCGAAACATCGATTCTCCTGCTCCTCAGATGCTGCCTGGCCTGCCAGATGCTGCCTGGCCTGCTGTGTTTTTCCAGCACCACATTTTTCAACTCTGGTCTTCAGCATCTCTGCAGTCCTCATTTTCTCCTTCTTTATAAGTTAAGCATGGTCAATCACTATTCTCATTCATGTCTTTTCCTTCAACCTTTACTGTGTTGGTAGCAGGAGAAAGTGAGGTCTGCAGATGCTGGAGATCAAAGTTGAAACTTTATTGCTGGAACAGCACAGCAGGTCAGGCAGCATCCAGGGAACAGGAGATTCGACGTTTCGGAAGAAGGGCCTGTGCCCGAAACGTCGAATCTCCTGTTCCCTGGATGCTGCCTGACCTGCTGTGCTGTTCCAGCAATAAAGTTTCAACTGTGTTGGTAGCACTCTCACCTCTAAGTCAGAAAGTCATGAGTTCAAGTTCTACTTGTCTGACATTTCCAGTACTGTGTAATGTTTCAGATTCAAAATTAAACCTGGGCCATCAAGGATGAATATAGAGAATCCGCAGGACAACTGCAAATTGGAGGAACAACACCTTATCTTCCGCCTGGGCAGCCTACAGCCCGGAGGACTCAACATTGAGTTCTCCATTTTCATATAACCTCCCTTCCCATCCCCGACTCCCTTCCCAGCCCCTCCCCCTCCCCCTCCCTTGCACTCCTCTCTGCCACCAACCTCTGCCTCCTCTCTTCACACCTCCCATTGACCAACCAGGTAGTACCCTCTACCCGTCTTCACCTATCCCCACTTCACCACCCTGCCCCCGCCATCCCCTTTATCTGCAGCTCCCCTACACATACCCCAAGTCCTGAAGAAGGGTTACACCCAAAACGTCTACTTCTCCACCTCCTGATGCCTGGCTTGCTGTGTTCTTTCAGCCTCCAGCCTGTCTCCCATTTGTATTTGCCTTCTTAACAAGTCTCCTATGTAGTACTATGTTAAAGGCGTTGCTGAAGTCTTTACAAACTGCATCAACTACACTATCTGCATCTTCACACCTGTTCATCTCCTCAAAAAATTCAATCAAATTTGTCAGGCATGACCTCCCTCTGACAAAGCTATGCTGACTATTTCTGATTAAGCCTTAACTCTTCAAATGGAGATAGATGCTCTCCTTCAGAATTTTCTCCAATAGTTTCCCTTGTACTGACATGAGGCTAACTGGTCTGTAGTTCTCTGGCTTATCTCTACAACCCTTCTTAAATATCGGAACCATATTAGCTGTTCAGCAGTCCACTTACACCACCCCTGAGGCCACAGAGGAATTAAAAATCTCGATTAGTGCCCTTGCAGTTTCCTCCCTTGCCTCCCACAGCAGCCAGGAGACATTTATCTAGACCTGGAGATTTGACCACCTTTATGCCTGCCAACATCTCCAATACCTTGTCCTTCCCTATGTCAATTTGCTCAAGCACCTCACAGTGTCTCCCCCTGGGTTCCATATCCTCTTCACTTTCTTTTGTGTAGACGGATGTGAAGTATTGGTTCAAAACTCTACCAATGTCCTCTTTCTCCACCTGCATATTGCTCCCTTGGTGCTTAATGGACCCTACTGTTTCTCTGGTTATCCTCGTCCCACTGACATAGAATATCTTGGGATTTCCCTCACTTTTACCAGCCAGAGCTTTCTCATATGCCCTCTTTGTTTTTCTAATTGTTTTCTTAAGTTCCACCCTGCACTTCCTGTATTCCACTAATGCCTCCGCTAATTTGTTCCCTTGTACCTGCTAAAAGCCTGTCTTTCTCTTGTCATCATATCCCAAATATCTCTGGTCATCATTGGTTCTCTGGGCTTGTTACTCCTTCCTATCTCCCCAGAAGGAGCATGTTGTGCTTGGACACTTTTGAACACACAATCCCATTGCACTTTTGTAGATTTCCAACGAATAGCTGCTCCCAGTCTACCTTGGTCAGATCCTGCCTCATTTTACTAAAATATACTCTCCTCAATCCAAAACGTTTTGCAACTTGTCTATTTCTTTGCTCGTAATAAGCTTGAATTGCACTATTTTGTGATCGCTGTCAGTAAAATGCTCCCCTACTACCACCTTAACCACATTCATTCTCCAGAATTAGATCCAGAACAGCTCCATCCCTTGTTGGGCTTTCAATGTATTGGCTTCAAAGTTTCTCCTGTACACATTTCAAGAAATTCACTCCATCTTAGGCCTCAACACTCTCTCTTTCCCACGTAATATTGGGAAAGTTGATATTACCACCTGTAATTACCCTTTTGTTATTATTTTTACACACCTGCATGAATTTTGCCAAATTTGTTCTGCAATTTCTTACCAACTCTCTGGGAGTCTATTATAGACACCTAGCAATGTGGCTGCCCCTTTTTTATTCCTAAATTCTGCCCACAAAGCTTCATTTGATGCCCCCTCCAAGATATCATTTTCCTTACTGCAGTAAATGGCTCCTTAACTAATAATGCAATGCCTCCTCCTCTTTTACTCCCTCCTCTTTCTTGTCTGAAGATTCATTATCCTGTAATGTTGAGTTCCCATCCCATGTGATGGCTACTATATTGCATTTTCACATGTCAATCATCACCTTTAACTCATCCGTTTTACTGGGAGTACTCCAGGCATTAAACTAAAGACCATCCAGTCTTGCCATACTCCTTGAAAATCAGTACAGCTGCACTTCCTTTGACTTGATTTTGTGCCCTTATTCTGCTAACAGATCCCACCTTTCCCAGAAATGGTCCCAGTGATCCAAGAATCTAAAACCCTCTCTCCCACACCAAATTTTAAGTCACTGAATCATCTCCACTATTTTCCTGTTTCTGAGCTTGCTAGCACATGGCACCGTGAGTAATCCAGAGATTACAACTCGAGAGGTCCTGACATTTAGTCTACTGCCTAGGTCCCTGAATTCAAGACCTCATCCCTCTTTTTATGCTTGTGTCTTGGTCCTAACATGTACCATGACCTCTGCCTTATCAATCTCCCACTTCAGGATTCCCTGCAGCTGTTCGGTGACATCCTGGACCTTACACCAGGGAGGCAACAAGTCATCTTGCAGTCATGATGACATTGACTATCTGTTTCCTTGACTATAGAATCTCATATTACTGTTGTCCTTCCTCTCTTTGTCCCCTCCTGTACAGACAGGCTGCTTGAGGTTCCAGAAACTTGGCTGTCTGCATTTCCTGAAGGAACCAGTGCTCTCATCAGCCTCCAAAATGGAATACCAATTTGTGGGAGGGACCCCAGGGATTCCTAGATTTCTTTTAAGTACATCTATGCTGTCATACCATTTGCCTCAACTATTTCAGATGTCCACATTTTGAAAAAGTAATTCTTCTGAATTCTTTATGGATTGATTAGTGATTACCATATATGTATTATATTTATGATTCTTAGTTTTGGCTTTCCCTGCAGGTGGAAATCTTTTTGTCTTTAGTCTTAACTGTCAAAAACCTTCATAATATTGGAGTCCCCTACATGATTTTAAAGTGAAATCAATTCTGTTAGGAAAAAATGGATCAACTCATGGCAGTGCAGGTAATAGAAATATTGAGAGTGGATGTGACAGAGACGAAGGTTTAAAAACTCAGCTGTCTCCACTTTTTCTCCCCTTGTTTTCTTCCTGTTTGAGAGAAAAACTGTGCATATTTATGAAAACATCTCTCCTATATATGGGAGAGAAAAACTGCTGAATACTGATACCAGAGAGAGAGAAAGGAATGCAGTTCCTGTGCTAACACAAGATGGCAGCTAATTTTATTTTTGTTTTTACTTTTCAGAGCAATGATGCCTTAGGAAACACCTGGAACTGGTTGTATTTTATCCCCCTCATCATTATTGGCTCCTTTTTTATGCTGAATCTTGTCCTTGGTGTCCTGTCAGGGTAAGTAGCTCTTTGTGTATCTATATTTTGCTTTAGAAAATTTCAACCCTGAACTTCTAGATCATTTGGGTATGCTAATAAAAAGAGATTGCTGTCAAAGTTTTTCATCTTGCATACTTCAGGATAGACAGAAGAATGCCAAATTTCAAAGAGAGTAGCAATTTATACTGTATCAGAAACAAAGTGCTGATTGTTTGGCCAGTGGACTCTGATTGGTCAAGGTATTGAATGAAAAATGTACAAGGGAATAGTTACAACTTTGTTTTGTTTAAACTTTTCAAAAAGCAAATTGACTGTGACTGGTCAAGATGTATAGTTGTGAGTGCATTAGGGAATAATTACCCCGAATCCCCCATGCTTCTGTTTAATGGAAATAGATGTCTGAGCAAATTCTCTTTGCCTGCAGAGGACCAGACCCTGCACATAGCTTTTAGCAAGCATTGCTGAGCCACATTGCAAGCCTGACAATGGTTAAAATTGGTTATTAGTATAGTTCTTAGTATACTTGAGATTGTTGAGCAAGTTTACCCAATCGCTGATCTACATTTAGTGTTGGACACTATGTTCTGAGTTTTGCCAGCATGCAGGATTGAGTGCAGTCAGTACTCTGCCTATTGTGAGCAGGCAAAAGGAATGATCATCCACCAAACTTTGGGACATACAGCCTATACATTTGGCATTACACTACTGCTGAAATTTATATGCCACATTACTCATTTGTGTGATAGGCAGGATGTCTTTTTGCTAGACAGTCTGTTAATGAAAAATACCATTTGTGTTATTACTGCATAGTAGTAGCATGCAAAGGCTAGCTTTGCCTGTTACACAAGTTTTTAAGGTAATCTTACTCTTTCAAGATAGTTGGAGGAAGATTGGGCACTTTTCAGGAACACATATGGTAGCCTTGGGCTGATACGTCGGTTTGAAATAATCAAACAATAAACTGATCGGGTATACATTATCCTACAGAAGAGCATTAATGTGCCTTTTTTGAGTAAATGGTTCACACCCTATTTACAAGGTTCCCACAAAAGTCAATCTTTCAGCACATGGGAGCTCTAGAAATTTCAATAGGAATATTGACCAGTAAAGTTTGGCTTGCATTTGACAGCAGCAGAGAACACATTAATGACTTTCCTAACCAGCACGCTGAAGAAAGAGTTTGTTAGGTTGCTGGTGTCAAATGTAAGTGCCATACTGATTTTAATAGGGAGCAGCCCAGCAAGAATCAATGCCTGTAGCATAAAAATAGACAAGGACAAGTGAAGAAAAGTTAGTGTTTGCAACTATAAACAGCAGGAAAGCTATGGCTTACAAGAAGAAAATGATCACAGGTTTAAAGATATCTGCAGAACATTTTGGGTATTGTTGAAGGACTTTTTTTTCTTGGAATGTGGGAAAAAAACTAGAAAGCATATTTCCCCATAAAGATGGTGGATCTTGAATTACTATAGCCCTTATAGTTTTCCCATAAATGGAGAATTCCAAGACAATGACCAATATGTGTAACTACTCTCACTTCTCCTTTAGCATTAAACTCTTTCATCTGTATCTGTTTTGAGATATAGTGAAGTCTGGAGCCTTTGTTCTGTTGGAATACAAGCTGAATATCTGTGAATGGATTACCATGATTTGGTGTTGTTTGATTGCTGATGATTAGGAGAAGGCTGGTATTTGTACAATATTCCACATTGTCAGGGAGTTGTCATACTGCAGTGGAACAGCTTGATTGGGGAACAGCTAATTTTCAGGTCTTCATCATTACAATAGGATAGTGGGGTTTTTGTCAGGGCTTTTAGCCTTTGTAGAGAAATGCCACTTAATTATATGTAGAGTGAACTGAATCAATTGCTTACTGTTCCCCATGACAATGGAAATTTAGGATAATGCTGAGTAGCATCATTGCCTCAGTTCTTTTGATTGAAGACACATGACTGGCATGAGTTGGCAGAAGGGCTACAAAACGTCATAGAGGTTTGGTGCAGGGACATAGGTTGACATGGAGGATATGAGGGGTCATAGTTGGTGGGAAGAGTGGTGTAGGTTGTCATGGGGGAATGAGGGGCTTTGGGTTGTGTGAGTGGTGTTGCATATCTTGGCAAAGGAACATTAAGGGCCATGGGAAGTGGGACAATGGCACAGGTTGACATGGAGGGTATAATGGGTGGATGAAGAAGCATTCCTTGGCTTGGGATTTCTGTGGAATCAGAAGAAATCCTGCTCCAAACTATCTTCCAGTTTGTCCATAACAATTCACAATTCCCGATTCCCTCCCCACAAAATATCATTTCTTTTTTGGCTTAGTGATGAAGCTGCCATAACTTACAGGTGCTCAGCTGCCAAGAGCAGTCTTTGCGGCTCAGTGGCAATGATGAAATATGGTTCAAGCCTCTCACAGGGACTTTGGACAGGTGGTGCAAGCAGTCCACCAGATTAAAATATTAAAATATACACAGGATGAGATTTATAATTGTGCAAAGTATGCTTATTCACAAGATCTTTTGCATGTGTTGAAGGTAATAAAGAAGCTAATGCCTTACATTTTGGTGGTATATCATAAATTTAAACACTATATGAGTAACATTTTATCAACTGCCTATTAAGAAACAGTGGTATGCAACAGCATGAGTGTAAGCAGAAGAACAACAATTAATCAGTTGAGGTTAGCAGCCAACAAATGTTTTATTAAGTTAATCCGATCAATAATGAGTTAAATGGTTGACCAGATTAATGTTGGATAATGCATTGAACCTGAACAACTTTGATTATTGCAGAAATAATATTTTGGCAATTTCTTTGCTAAAGGTTCTTCTGACTGCTACAGTCAGTGGAGTGAAGGTTGAGTTGAAGAGCTAGCATCCATTATAACCAACTCCAGATCTTAGTTTGTGTTGTATAATCTAACCTAAATGGTAAGGTGTTACAAATAACTGCAGTGCTTTGCAGTTAGAAAGGAGAGAAATTATTTATGATTTTTGACTGATCACACCAAATGATCTCTAATGTAAATTTATTACTCAGGGTGGAGTAAGTGAAGACTCCACCTGATATCAGTTAAGATGAATGAACCTACCAAAATGCCCAAAGATTAACATCAGCTTTACACAACGAGGAAACAGTTGCAGGTGACTACCTTGTGATCTACACTACAAAAGGACTTAGTCACGGCAAGAGATGTGGGAGAGAATTGAGGATTTCACTGAACTATGCAATCTTAACAGACAGTTAAGTTGCTGAATTTATATGAGAGAGTGTTTGGCTGGTCTCTTTCTCGTTGTACAGATCCCTCTTGCAGTCGCATTCTGAGTTCTCCCCAAAACCTTTACTTTGTTATATTTTTGACTACTTGCAAAAGATTCAAAAACCAATATGTTCAGCCTCTGGTCCCCTTCTTCAAACTTACTGCATATCCAAATCCCATTGTAAGGACACCTTGGGGTGTTTCACTAAGGAAAGAATTCTACTTCATAATCTTGGAAGAAATCAGATGTAATAGTAGTGAAACATGAGGGTTAGCTTGTGCTGTCTTTTCTTTTGTTCAGAATTCCCATCCACTGCTATCTTCAGGATCCCCACTGATCACTTCATATGTTGTCTGGGTCTTCAATGGATATCATTCTCATTCATCCATCTTCTCTGGCCTTTGAGTAAAATAGTACTAGAGGTTGGGACAGCTATGTAGCAGCTCCTTCCCTTCTATCAGTCTTAACATGTATAACAGAAGCTTTGGTCTCTGTCTTCACCTTTGATCTTTATTCAGGGCATTTCTTTCTCTGCAAAGTCCTTAGCTGCCTCTTCTGATGCATAACAGCATTACCTGGACTTTGCCCACTAGACTCAGTGCTGTTGGAAAAGTTTCTCCTCCAAAATGTTCTGCACTAGATGTTATTGTGTTAATGATGCATTCAATTGTTGTCCCAAGCAGCTTAACTGACTTGATTAACAATAGACACTACAGATAATATATAAATGGCAACACAGTTAATGTTTTGTGAATATTGGTGCATAATGGCAGTTTTCCATAAGTGGACGTATCTTTTCTACCAGTGCTTGATTTTGAGTAGGGTTTTTTTTGTAGCCAAGAACCAATAGCATTTAGTGGCATTAATCCATCCCTCTCTATACACAATGTGTAGTGAGATTTGTAAGAGGTGATCTCCAGTCCTGAAGAAGGGTTCCACTCAAAACATCGACTTCAACACCTCCTGATGCTGTCTGACTTGCTGTGTTCTTCCAACCTCCTTCCTATCTACTTTGGATTCCAGCATCTGCAGTTTTTTTTGTCTCGAACCATGAAGGATGAATGACATTTTCCCACAAGCAGACAGTCTTCATATCTTACATACTTGCATATGTCATCAGAAATCTATTGACTGGACCATTTCAACTGAGATTGAACTTCGCTTTCCTTTGCTAGAACCAATTAATTTGTAATGATTGTCCTGGAAAATAAAATAACTTTTGTCTTTCTTACGACCAACTTTCTTCTTTTGAGTTGACACATCCATCATCAGGCATCATAGCACAATAATGCAGACAGTGAATAAACTTTTATCACCTCAGAACTTTCTGCTTTCCACCCTGTGGTGTTGGATGGCCACACAGTGTTACAATTTTCTGAAAGGCAACCGATTAGGAAGCTGTCTCTGGACTTACCATCAGTGACAATTCATAAAACAGAAGGCCCAGTCAGAGGATCCAAAACTGAAGACAGATTGCAGTCCCTCAGGAGAGATGAGCATTGCTGATGCAAGTACGGGAAAGCAAAACAACTCAAGATGGAGACCTCTCTGAAAACGTCTGCAAATTTTTAAAAATGTTTAGCTACAGCTGTCAGGCCAGCACTGTAGAGGGGAATCGAAGCACAGGACTGACAATTATCACAGCTGTAGCCTTCATCTATCCCTGTGGCTTCATGAAGAAGATTGAGAGGAGACATTGATTGACCACCACCCCCCCAATCTACTGCTGAAATGCCACCTTCAGGTAACTATTGAACTTCAGACAAAAAATTGCTTCGAGTCAAAAATATGAGTAGCTGTCCCTTGTCTGGTTTCCTAGTTTCCTCCCAGTTCCGTTTCCTAACCCATCTCCACAGGGCCAGGAATATTCTCCCCAGTGGATTCCATTTTTCTATATTGTAATGGTGTGCAGATATGAAGGGTGCTGTAAACATGCGAAGGTTTTTGCTTTCTTAACAAATCAGTGCATAGAACACTTGCTTTGCCATTCATCACGATCATGGCTGATCAACCAACTCAATAGCCTAATCCTGCTTTTCCCCATAACCTTTGATCCTATTTGCCTCAAGTGCTACATCTAGCCACCTCTTAGATACATTTAATGTTTTGGCATCAACTACTTCCTGTAGTAATGAATTACAGGCTAACCATTCTTTGGGTGAAGAAATGTCTCTTCATCTCCGCACTAAAGGGTCTACCCTCAAATTCTCAGACTGTGATCCCTGGTTCTGGACACACCCACCATGGGGAATATCCTCTCTGCATGTATCCTGTCTCGTCCTGTTATAAAACTGCACACAATATTCTAGGTGTGGGGGCCTCACTAAGGCCCTGCATAACTGCAACAACACAGCCCTGCTCCTGTTAATGAAACCTCTCGCAATAAAGGCCAACATACCATTTGCCTTCTTTAAACCTACTGTACCTGCATACCTACCTTCAGCGACTGGTGCACAAGGACTCCCCAGGTCCCACAGCACACTTCCCTGTCCAAATTTACAAGTAGTAATCTATCTTCTTGTTTTTACTTCTAAAGTGAATAACCTCAGATTTATCCACATTATACTGCATCTGACATTAATTTGCCCACTCACTAAACCTGTCCAGATCATGTTGAAGGATCTCTGTAACTTCATTACCGTTCATCCTCCCACCCAACTTGGTATCATCTGCAAAATTTGAGATGTTACATTTTGTTCCCGCATCTAAATCATTAATATATATTGTGAATAGTTGATGTCCCAGCACCGATCCCTGTGGCATCCCAATAGTAACTGCCTGCCAATTTGAAAAGCACCTATTAATTCCTACCTTATTTTAACTAACCAGGAGCAATGCTACATGGAATTTATCTATGTTGAATAACAAAAATTTGTTTCAAAATCCATGACGTTACTCTAAATACTTACGTGCGCCTTCACTGATTATATTCTGTGATTACATTTTCCATTTGCAGTAAAAATGCTAAAAATACGATATTTTGAGTTGGTGATTTGAAGTAAGGAAAATTCAAAAAATAGAGAGTTAGCAAGTATATGAGTCTTTTCAAAAATTGAATTAATATAATAAATAGAGGTATTTTCAGCAGTGAAATGGCAATTGTTTTGTATGTAACGTGTAAATTTCCATCCACAGGAAAAATCAATTTACTTCAGAGTAACTTATGTTTAGTTTTACAGACCTAGGATAATTATTCCCTAAATCAACCTGCCTTCCCTTCATCATTAGCATTATTAATACTTTTGCACTATGTATTTCTGACCCTTTACTTATGGCCCCTGGCTGGAATAATGTTAATTGCCTTTGTTTATCATTTTTATAACATTTCAAAATATCCTTAGATTCTGGGAAGGTCCCAGGATGTTGGAAAAGAGCAATGTAGCACCCTTACTCATGAAAGGCAGGAGGCAGAAAACAGAAAGCCACAAGCCAGTTATCTTAAAGTCTGATATAGGAAAAATGCTAGAATCCATTACTAAGGACAGTCCTTAGAAAACCACTATGTAATCAGACAAAGCCAACATGACATCCTGGAAGAGAAATAATATTTAACTAATGTACAGAGGAACCTCGATTATCCAGCTTTCGATTATCCGAATGTTAGATTCTCTGACAAGATCGGAAGGTTCCAGTTGTTACGACATGGGTAAACCCTACTGCTTAATTTAAATCAGCAACACAGAAACGATTTACCCTGTGCAGTAATCTATGAAAATCTGAGAGGCAAAGAACTATTTAAAGTAAAAATTAACAACTTTGTTTCTTAAAATATAACAGAAAATAATTAACTAACAACTATTTACAACTCCTTCCCTTCTATAATACAAGTTCAATAAAACCCCTGATTAAGATTTACCAAAAGTCAAATTTCAAAACCAAACAGCTGTTGAATCTTCCCTTTGTAGATTTATTCTCCAGGTCGGTGTCGATATTTTTTCTCTGTGCAAACTCATTCTCTAGACAGGTACCTCTCAAGAGAGTTCTCCCTAGCAGCCTACACTTGTTGGTCTTTTGGCAGTTCTCTCTCAACTGTTCAATTTTTCCTGGTCTTATACCCCCAAAACATCGGTTTGTGTCATTTGCTTTTAATATTGTCAATATACTAAATTCAAACTTGATTGGAGTTTGGTTTTTTTGGGGGGTATAATTTAAACTGATTGGCCTAATTCAAATTTGTTTTTTGTCTCCAGGCAACCACCTACCTTAGCTGCTGGGCCGCATGTTACATTGTGTCTTATTCAGAACACTTGGTACTGTCAGATAGTTCCACTAGTTTTTAACTCTCTTAAAGGTACACTACACTCACATCTTCGTAACACAGATGCTTAGTTAAACTGTGTTATCCGACATTCGATTATCTGAATATTCAATTATCCGACAAAATACTCCCCGCCCGTTTCATTCAGATAATCCTCTGTATTTGAATTCTTGGTGAAGTAACCTGAGGAAAGTCTGCAGAAATGTCCTAGGCTGAGATGAATGATCTTCAATAACCATAAAATATTCCTTTGTGCCAGGTTTTTTACCCTGATTCATATTGACTCTAATTTTGCAAGGGTTCTTTGGTGCCACGCTTAGTTAAATGTGGCCATGTTTGAACCAAGGTTGTAATGAAGTCAGAAGCTGTAACCATGACAGAACCCAAACTGAACATCTGTGAACAGGCTATCAGAAAGCAAGTGCTCTTGATGGCACTGTTGATAATACTTTCCATTATATTACTGATGATTAAGAGTAGACTAGCAGGGCTGTATTTGCCTGGGTTGGATTTGCCCTACATTTGTGTACAGTACATACCTGGGCAATTTTCCACATTGTATGGTAGTGTTGGAGTTGTACTGGCTCAGTTAGAGTCATGGCAAATTCTTGAGCACACATCTTCAGTACTACTGCTGGAATCTTGTCAGCCTTTGCAATATCCAGTGCCTACAACCATTTCTTCCTATAAGTGAAATGGAGCGGAGTGAACTGAATTGTCTGAAGACTGTCATCTATGATGTTGGAAATGCATGGAGGAGGCTCCTAATATTCCTATCAAGCTTTGTGGGTAAGGCAAATAGTACAAAAGAGTTGTCTATATACAATGTCTTACTCAATCATTGGATGTGCCAAAGGGCTAAGAAGCCAATTAAGTGCTTTTAAAATGCAGCCCTTGTGAAAAAGAAGTGTCCCACCCTTGGCCAGCAGCTCTTGTATCTCAGCAATGTTAGAATTCAGTAATGGGAGCTGCCAACTTGGATGGAAAAATATCCTTTCCATTTTCATCTTCCTGCCACAGCCCAGTATATTATGGCAGTTGAGGCAAATTGTGGGCCTTACGTTGGCAATGATCTATCACTTTCTGATCAAAATGGACCTAAGGATGCCTTGCCCACTACACCCGTCCTCCACTCTCCCAGTAACTGTCACCCATAGTACTTGGGGAACCAGATTGATGTTGGGGGGAAAGACAGTGAGCCAGTCACATCCGATATTTTTATATTGCAAAACGTTAGTATGTAGTTACAGAAGTTATAGGAAATCTAATAAAATGTTACCATTTATTGAGTGGAAATTTAAAACAATTTTGCTTCAGGGGACTGATGAGACCCATATTCAGAGAAGTGTGCACAGTATTGCTCACCTTTTTTAAAAAATGAAGTAATCAGTGGAAACAGTTCAGAGAACGCTTATGAGATTATTGTCTTGAATGGGGTGGGGGAAGGAAAAGTTGGAGAGGCTAGGCTTGTATACACTGGTGTGCAGAAAGCTACAAGGCAAGGTGATTGAAACATTAAATCCTGAGGGGTCTTAACAGAACGATGTGGAGAGGATGTTTCCTCGGATCTAGAACTGAGGGACCCTATTACAAATCAGGGTAGCCCATTTAAACACGAGGTGAATTTTTTGTTCTGAGAGACACGTGTCTTTGAAATTCTCTTGAAGAGGTAGTAAAAGCAAAATCCTTGAATGTTTTTTAAAGCAGAAATGGATATATTCTTGGCAAGTAAGGGCATGTGAAGATTATGTAGATAGGAATGCAGATTTGAGGTTCTAGTCAGATCAGCTATAACATTATTGAACATAAGAGCAGGTACAGATCTACTCTTGCTTCTTGTTCATATTTGTCTCCATCCACCATCACCACACTACCACCCCTCCACTCCCCACCTCCACATAAAATAAGACCATAAAATCCATCTCATGGAGTGTGAATTGAACCCATAATATGCTGATTCAGAAATGTGTGTTATCAACTAATCCACATGCATGTGCAAGTGTTATGCAAGGGAATGGTGTTAGAAGGCAGATTATCTCAACTGTGTTGTAGAATTATTAGTTCAGCATTTTTCCCCTTTATTTGGGAAGTGATTACTATTGTTGTGGTTCTGTTCTCCGAGCTGGGAATTTGTGTTGCAGACGTTTCGTCCCCTGTCTAGGTGACATCCTCAGTGTTTGGGAGCCTCCTGTGAAGCGCTTCTGTGTTGTTTCCTCCGGCATTTATAGTGGTTTGTCTCTGCCGCTTCCGGTTGTTAGTTCCAGCTGTCCGTTGCAGTGGCTGGTATATTGGGTCCAGATCAATGTGTTTGTTGATACTCACCAGGACAAAGGACCCGATACCCAGCATGAGCAAAACCAACATAGTGTACAAATTCCCATGCAAGGACTGCACAAAACACTACATAGGACAAACAGGAAGACAGCTAACGATACATATCCATGAACACCAACTAGCCACAAAACGACACGACCAGCTATCCTTAGTAGCCACACACGCAGATGACAGGCAACATGAGTTTGACTGGGACAACACTACTATTATAGGACAAGCCAAACTGAGAACAGCCAGGGAATTCCTAGAGGCATGGCACTCATCCACAGATTCTAACAAACACATTGATCTGGACCCAATATACCGGCCAGTGCAGCGGACAGCTGGAACTAACAACTGGAAGCGGCAGAGACAAACCACTATAAATGCCGGAGGAAACAACACAGAAGCGCTTCACAGGACGCTCCCAAACACTGAGGATGTCACCTAGACAGGGGACAAAACGTCTGCAACACAAATTCCCAGCTCGGCGAACAGAACCACAACAACGAGCACCCGAGCTACAAATCTTCTCACAAACTTTGAAGTGATTACTATGGCACAATTAAAATCAGTAATCTCATGGTTACATTAACAATGCAATGTTGTGAATATCTGGATGTGCTCTTGAAAATGACTTTGATTCAATAGTTATCCTTAACAAAAGCCTGCTGTCACTGCTGTAACCCATACTGGGAAATCTTTATTGCAGAGAGTTTGCCAAAGAGAGAGAGAGGGTGGAAAATAGACGTGCATTCTTAAAACTGAGGAGACAGCAGCAAATTGAGAGAGAGCTGAATGGTTATCTGGAGTGGATTTGTAAAGCAGGTAAGTGTGGGACTTGAACAAGCCAACAAAACTGAGCTGGAGTTTAGCAAAAGATAAATCGTCTTGTAACCTAATTATACAGGGTATATTGGTGCCTTTGACAAGATATGGAGATAAATAAAAAAGGTGTTCAGTCAATTTGAAAATTTAAGTCTATTTAAAGTAATGGGAGCCTTTATTTTTTAAATAGAGGCAGCAAATACAAAGGTATGGACATTTTGCTAAACAGTTATCAAATACTTATTAGGCCCCAGTTAGAATTGTGCCAATTCTGGCATGACATTTTTGGAAAGATATCAAACAAATTGGGATTGGATGCAGAAGAGATGCACCCAAAAATGGTAACAGGATGAATGACTAGAGCAGCCGAGATTGTTCTACTTAGAGTTGTTACAACGCAGAAGTCAAACCCCTCTGCTAATTATACTAAAACACACAGAAAAGATCGCCTCGCCTCGTAATCTGTTAAAAATGTGTGAATGAAAGAAGATCCCTGATTTCCACTGTATAAATATAAAGTAACTATTTATTTATTTAACCCTAACAGTGAACACTAACCAAAACTATTAACAATCAGAACACTCTTTCCCCTAACTATCCACTTATCCTTTCGCTAACCGTAATTCCATTAATGTGTTGTTCTAATATCACAATTATTAAATATTACATTAACATAATTTCTCAAAGTCCATACAGTCTCTTATGCAGTCTTCCTTCCGGTCCTACTTCCAGTCATCCGATTCTCCTGTCTTCTTCTTGGGTTGTCCTTTTACTTTTTACTGCTTTTACATGAAAAGGTACCTTTAGATAGTGCCTTCTGAGATTTCTTTGAGATCAAGATGTTTATTTCCTCAATGGCCTCTGCTCTCCACATCTACAGCAGTTGCTCTGACCAGTTTTCAAAAATACCCTCGTATTATATAGCCCCTAACATCATACCCTCTGATTGGTCTGAAGTTGTCAATACAATAAATTCAAACTCAATTGGGTTTTGGTACCCTGAGAATAATTTACTTAATTGGTTAAATTTAAATTGTTGCTGAAACAGCAGGCAAAATGCAGGTATCCATTTAACAGCCAATTGTCACATGTACCTGTTTTGGAACAGCCCAACTCTTAGCTGTTCTGTATACTGGCAGCTGTGGTTGTACTTTAAATTTAGAAAATACTTTCTATCTTAAAGTGACCATACAATCTTTCGACTTCACAATAAAGTGGAGAAAGTCAAGGGAAATTTAACAGATGTGCTCAATGTTATGAAGCATTTTGGATGTACAAAGAAGGACAGAAATGTTTCTATTGGCTAGAGGAGCAGCAAATGAAACATAATTAGCAAAAGAACCAGAGGCGAGTTAAGATTTTATTTTGCAGTAGAACATTATGATCTGGAATTTACTGTTTGAAAAAGTATAAGGCACAATTTCAGTATTCATTTTCAAAAGCAAATTGGATAGATATGGGAAAAGAATTAAATTGCAAGAGAATGGTGGAATAAAGCTAGGTAGAATTAATTGAAAAGCTCTTTCAAAGAGCCAACAAAGAAATGATGGGCTGACTGGCCTTCTTCTATACTTTAAAATACCTAATCATCTGGAATTTTTTTCAGTCGTCAACATCGCCATAGTAAAGTGGACAGTGTATCTTGTTTTATTAAGCATATAAAGTTACAAGTTATTCTATAATAGCTTCAGAAGCTATAGAACTTTGTGAGAGAGAGAAAAATAGAGATATCGTCTGACAAATCACATGATGGTTCAGACATCATAAATGTGCACCCTATGCCCCAAAATCCAAGACATGATGAACGGAAATTGGAATTAATTTATTTCAAAATCGGAAACTTCATGCTGATTCATAGCTTTAAACATTATAAAGAGAATTAACAAAGTTGGTGGAAGTGCAGTCTTCACCATGATCAAGGGTTGTAAAATATCAGCCTGCTGTTAAAATAGACAAGGTGATAAGAAGGAAGTCTAACAGTTTCCAGCCGAGTATAGGACATTTGTAGCACAAACAAAAGATACTTGAAATGCTTAGAAAATCAGGTAGGATCTATGGGAAGGGAAAGAGACTTAATGTTAGATTTAGAGATTGAGATGAGATCAACCATGATCGTATTAAATGGCAGAGCAGGCTTAAGGGATTGAAATGCCTACTCCTGCTCTTAGTGCTTATGTTCTTACATTTATTAAATAAGTTACAAGGAAGAGTTTGCACTAATTCACGCAGAGTGCTGGTCACTGATCTAACATCTACCTAGGTCAGTTGGTATGGTCCTGACCAACATTTGTCAACAGCCAGGTTCAGCTTTTATTAGCTGAGTGTATTTTGGTTGGGCAGAGTCTGAGAAAAGTCCAAATTATTTTATTGATTTAAATGTAGCATTTAGCTTATGCAGTTGGGGCTAATCTGTGTGTGGGAAGGGTGAATCTCATTTTTATTTTGGTGGTTCCACCTCAGCAGTAGCTGATTGAAATTACTGAGCCCGACAACTTTATAGCTTGACATATTTGGTAATTGGCCCGGGGAGAAGAAAATTGAACATAATGTGTTCAATAGCAACTCTTCATGTTAAACTTTCTGGAACTTTAATAAATCTTTTCAGGAAATCAATTTTATGTGTATATAAGGCAAATATGTATGTTTTGAGAAATAATTTGCACTGCTAATTAATTGCAGAGCCTTTCATCATATTTCTACCATTTCTTTCTTGTTTTTTGACTATTCATTTCATGCAGAAGAGGTGATACTGGCAGAGGAGGAGACTGACACTGAGGAAAAATCACCCTTTGATGGTAATACGTTCAGTATTATATCAATAATGTGAGCAATGTGCTGATAATCAAGCTCCACTACTCCATCAGTCACATAAAGTTGTTGATTCAATTACCAAAATGATCAATTGCTTTTCTTTTATACTACTAAAACAAACTCATTCTTAAAGCAAGTGGCAAAGTATAATTCAGGGCTAAAATTATATCCCCGAATCCCATACATAGGTACATTCCCATAACATAAAGACAAGTCGGTGCAAGATGATGTTTATTGAAATAAAGAGAAAGGATGTAAACAATTCCTTTGGGCCAAAGGTCAAGAAACAAAGGATAATCAAGGTGGTGACTTCTCATGTCCACTGGATTTCTTGTTGGTGGAACAGAATTGCTGACATTAATGGTAGATGTTCCCTGCTGATTCCACCCAATTAAGATTTGAGTATTTGGGTTTGGTCACAGTCTTCTTTTGGTTTTTACCAGAAAGACATAAACACTAGTATTTGGAAACTGTTAGGTTCTCAAGAACTTGTACTGAGAAATGGACTTCAGGACAGTGTCTCACAGCTTCTGGACATCTTCTTTGCTGACTCCTGGGTCTGTAAAACAGAATTTAAATCCACAAATCCACAAAGTGGGCAACCATTAACATAGAGGCTCCCTATTTCTTTCAAAGCCAGGTTTTCCAATAATTAAAGCAAACAACGCATCTCTTATCTCTTTAAAAGCTTTTCTTGCCTTTTCTCCAACTTCACTTGATTTCCAGTAAATAAGTAAACTACAGCTCAGGTTAAACTATTAGATTAATTTCCAAGAAATCAGATAGAATTTCCCTTTTCTTCCAAGATCTGTCCAAAATGTTCTGTTTATCATCCTACCTCAGCTGATGAATTTGTTCTCCTCTATGTTGAACAACATTTAGAGGAAGCAAAGGATGGTAAGGGCAGAGAATGTACTGTGGGTGGGGGATTTCAATGTCCACCACCACCAGTGGCTCAACAGCAGTACAGATCGAACTGATTAGTTCCTAAAGGGCATAGCTGCTAGGCTGGGTCCACAGCAAGTGGTGAGGGAGCCAACAAGCAGGAAAAATATATTTGGCCTCATCCTTACCAATCCTCCAGCTGCATCTGTCCATGACAGTATCGGTAAGAGTGACCACCGTATAGTACTTGTGAAGATGAGGTCCACTCTCCACATTGAGAATACCTTCCATCGTGTTGTGTGGCACTATCACAATACTAAATAGGACAGACTTCAATCAGATCTAGCAACTCAGGACTGGGCATCCATGAGGCACTGTGGGCCATCAACAACAGCAGATTTGTACTTCAGCATAATCTGTAATCTCAAGGCCCGGCATATCCCCATTTAACCATTACCATCAAGCCAAGGGATCAACCCTGGTTCAATGGACAGTGCGGGAGGGCATTCCAGGAGCAGCACCAGGCATATCTGAAAATGAGGTATCAACCTGATGAAGCCACCAAACAGGACTACTTGCATGCCAAACAGCAATAGCAGCAAGTCATTGACAGAGCTAAGTGATCCCACAACCAACAGATCAGATCTAAACTGTGCAGTCCTAACACATTCAGTCGTGAGTGGTGGTGGATGATTAAGTAACTCACTAGAGGAGGAAGCTCCACAAATATCCCCATCCTCGATGGTGGAAGAGCCCAAACACAATCCGTGCAAGAGGTAAGGCTGAAGCTTTCTCAGTAATCTTCAGCTAGTGTATGATCCATCTCGACCTCCTCCAGTGATTCCCAGCATAACAGATACCAATCTTCAGCCAATTCGATTCACCCCATGTGATATCAAGAAACAGTTGGAGGCACTGGATATTGCAAATTCTATGGGCCCTGACAACATTCCAGCAAGAGTACTAAAGACTTGTGCTCCAGAACCTGCCGCTCCCCCAGGCGAGCTGTTCCACTACAGTTACAACACTGTTTTCTGTCTTAACAATGTGGAAAATTACCAAGCTATGTGCTGTACATAAAAAGCAGGACAAATCCAACCTGGCCAATTACCACTCCGTCAGTCTACTCTCCATCATCAGTAAAGTGATAGCAGGAGTCATCAACAGTGCTATCAAGCAGCACCTACTCAGCAAAAACCTGCTGAGTGACTCCCAGTTTGGGTTCTGCCAGGACCACTCAACTCCTGACCTCATTACCGCCTTGGTTCAAACATGGGAAAAGAGCTGAATTCCAGAGGGGAGGTGAGAGTGATAGCCCTTGACATCAAGGCTGAATTCGACCAAGTGTGGCATCAAGGAGTCCTGGCAAAACTGGCATGAGTGGGTATTGAGGGAAACTCTCTGTGGTGATTGGAGTCAATCCTGACACAAAGGAAGATGTTTGTGATTTTTGGAGGTCAGTCATCTTAGCTCCAGAACATCTCTGCAGGAGTCCCTCCAGGTAGTGTCCTAGGCCTAACCATCTTCAGCTGCTTCACCAATGATCTTCCCTCTGTCATATGGTCAGAAGTGGGGATGGTCACCAATGATTGCACAATGTTCAGCACCATTTGCAACTCCTCAGATACTGATGCAGTCCATGTTCAAATGCAACAACATCTGGACAATATCCAGGCTTGAGCTGACAAGTGGCAAGTAACAATTGCCAGGCTATGACCATCCTAATAAGAGAAAGTCTAACCACAGGCCCTGTACATTCAATGGTATTACCATCACTAAATCCCCCAGTATCAACATCCTGGGGATTACCATTGACCAGAAACTTAATTGGACTCACCATACAAACACAGTGGCTACAAGAGCAGGTCAGAGGCTAGGAATATTGTGGCAAGTATCTTACCTCCTGACTCCCCAGAGTCTGTCCACTATCTACAAGGCATAAGTCAGCAGCATGATGTAATGGAATACTCCCCACTTGCCTGAATGAGGGCATCCCCAACAACTCTCAAGAAGCTCAACACCATCCAGGACAAAGCAGCCTGCTGATTGGCACTACATCCATAAGCAACTACTCCCTCCAACACCAGCACTCAGTAGCAGCAGTGTGTACTATCTAAAATATGCACTGCAGAAATGCACTAAAGATCCTCAAACACCTCAGCATCTTCCAAACCCATGAGCACTTGTATCTAGAATGACAAGGGCAGCAGGTATATGGGGACACCACCATCTTCAAGTTCCCCTCCAAAACATTCAGCATCCAGACTTGGAAATATTTCGCCGTTCCTTCACTGTCGCTGGGTCAAAATCTTGGAATTCCCTCCCTAAGGGCATTGTGGGTTAATCCACAGCAGGTGGACTGCAGTGGTTCAAGAGGCAGCTCACCCTGACCTTCTCAAGATAATTAGGGGTGGACAATAAATGCTGGCCAGCCAGTGATGCCCACATCCCACAAATTAATAAAAAAAACTACCAATATGTATACCCAATCCAGTGAAACTGTATGGATAGAATTCAGAAATAAGAAGGAAACGATCACCTTGATGGAATTGTACTATAGGCCCCCAATAGTCAGATGGAAGTTGAGGAACAAATATGTAGAGAGATGTCAGATATATGTAAGAAAATAGTGTAATAGAGGGGGATTATAGCTTTCCAAACACAGACTGTCATAGTGTTAGGGGCTTGGATGGTGAAGAATTTGTTAAGTGTATTCAAGTAGTTGTGATGTTGGGGATGGCACCAAATAGGAAATTAGAGATGCATCAGAAAGGATCCAGCAGTTATTATGGGTGACTTCAATCTTCATATTGACTGGACCAACCAAAGTTGTAGCAATGTGATAGAGGAGGATTTCCTGGAATGTATGATGGATGACTTCTTTGAACCAACCAGAGAGCAGGTCTTCCTTGACTGGGTATTGTGTAATGAGAGAGGATTAATTAGTAACCTTGTGGTGTGAGCTACTTGGGGGAAGAGTGACCATAATGTAGAATTCTTCATTAAGATGGCGAGATGCTCCAAAGTGAATCCAACTGTAGCTCCAGAGCCATCAAGCAGTCAGGCAGGAGCTGCAGTTGGACACACTTCCGGCATGTGAAAGAGTCAGGGACATCAGAAGGGTCCCTGAATTCCCACATTGCACAGGAAGAGCATGACACCGATCTTGGATCTCCTGCCATGACTTAACCCTTAAGTTAACAACAATATCAGTAGACTTGTAAGTCTGACATCAGTGGTGGGTAGATTGTTGGAGGTGTTTCTGAGAGATAGGATTTACATGCATTTTGGGAGACAAGGACTGATTAGAGATAATCAGCGTAGCTTTGGGTGTGGGAAATCATGTCTCACAAACTTGATTGCGTTTTTGAAGATATAACCAAAAGGATTAAGGGCATATCAGTAGACATTGTCTATATGGAGACAAAAATAGAAATTGCTAGAAAAGCTCAGCAGGTCTGGCAGCATCAGTGGAATCAGAGTTAGCGTTTTGAGTCAAGTGACCCTTTCTCAGAAGCATCAACCCAAAATGTTAGCTCTAATTTCTGTCCAGAGATACTGCCAGATCTGCTGAACTTTACCAGCAATTTCCATTTTGCCTCTGATTTACAGCATCTACAACTCTTTTGGTTTTTATTGTGTATATGGACTTTAGTAAAGCCTTTGCCAAGGTTCTGCATGGCAGACTAATTAGTAAAGTTAGATCACATGGGATTAAGGGAGAGCTTTCCAATTGGATACAAAATTGGTTTGATGTTAGGAAATAGAGGGTGGTGGTGGAGAGTTGTTTTTTGGGCTGGAGGCCTGTGACCAGCAATGTTCTGTTGGGATCGGTGCAGGGTCCACTTTTGTTTGTCAGTTATATAAATGATTTGGTTGAAAGTTTAGGAGGCTTGGTTAGTAAGTTTGCAGATGACACAAAACTGGATGGCATAGTTGATCGTGAAGAAGGTTATCTAAGATTGCAACGGCATCTTGATCAATTGAGCTAAGGAGTGGTAGATGGAGTTTAATGTGGATATTGCATTTTGGTAAAACAAACAAAAGCAGGATTTATGCAGTTACAGAATCTCTACAGTCTGGAAGCAGTCCATTCAGCCCAACAAGTCCACACAAATCCTTCGATGAGCACCCTCCCACCTTAATCCTGTAACCCTGCATTTCTCATGGCTAACCCACGTAGCCTACAAATCCCTGCACACTATGGGGCTATTTAGCACAGCCAAACCACCTAACCTGCACAACTTTGAACTGTGGGAGGAAGCCCATGCAGACATGGGGAGAATGTGCAAATTCCATATAGACAGTCGCCCAAGGGTAGAATCGAACCCAGGTCCCTGTGAGATAGCAGTGCTAACGACTATGCCATTGTGCCAACCAGTTAATGGTATGGCCTAGGTAGTTTTGTCAAATAGAGAGGGCTTCAGGTACATCGTTCTTTGAAACTTGCGTCACAGATAGACAGGATGATGAAGAAGATGTTTAGTATGCTTGCCTGCATTGATTAGACCACTGAGTATAGGAGTTGGCTCATCATGTTGATGTTATGCAGGACATTGGTGAAGCCATGTTTGGAGTACCATATATAGTTCTCTTCGGCCTGCTATAGGAAGGCTATACAGTTCAGAAAAGATATACCAGGATGTTGTCAGGACCAGAAGGTTTGAGTTATAAGGGTAGGTTGGACATTTTTCACTGGAATGTAGGAGGTTGAGAGGTGATATTATAGAGGTTTTTTAAATCATGAGGGGCATGGATAGGGTGAATAGCAAAGACCTTTTCCCTTGGGGGGGGGGGGGTGAGTTCAAAACTAGGGGCATATTTTTAGAGTGAGAGGAGAAAAATTTAAAAGGGATCTGAGGATTTACTTTTTCACACACAGAGTGGTTGGTATGTGAAATGAATGAACTGCCAAGGGAAAAGGTAGATGCAGGTACAATTACAATATTTAAAAGACATTTAGACAGGTCCATGAATTGGAAGGATTTAGAGGGATAGGGGGTAAATGCAGGCAAGTGGGACTAGTTTAGTTTAAGAAACATGATCTACATGGATGAGTTGGACCAAAGGGTCTGTTTCTATGTTATATGACTTTATGAAACACACAATCCATACAGAATACAAACTTAGGTTGGGGTTAGAACTGGGTGTCCTTAGGAGTTTGTTAATATTTACTTAATTCCCAATACTGAGCTGTAATACCCAGGTGCTTTCTGGGAGAGTGCTAGTAATTTGCAGAAATTCTGGAAGTGGCAGTATTTGCAGTGAGCATCTGGGATTACACCAGTAATTTCAGGAATATCCTGACAATGCATCAATATATACAGTGAGTTCTGAGAGTGTGTCAGTTTTCACTGGGAGTGTGCTAATGAACAGTCTTCAGTACATGCTGTGAGACCTATCAGTGTTCATATGAGTTACTAGTGTCATGCAAACTTTACAAAAATATCCCATAATGAAAATTTGATACTCATTATTTTAAACAGCTTATTTCCTTCTTTTAAGATTGGGCTTTTGTTAGGAAGAACTAAGCCTCTCTATTCTATCTCATCCATTTTATTTCTCTTCACTTTTCCAATCTGTTCTTTCCAGCTATGAGAAGAGGAACAATAAAAAAGAGTAAAACTGATTTACTGAATCCCGAAGAGGGTGAAGATCATCTGGCAGACATTTCTTCTGTTGGTGAGTATTTTACATAGTACTGCTGTCAGCGCTAAATTAAACTAAAAATTGAGAGACACTGTAAAAAAAAAACTTTGGAGTTTCCCAAATGCAATGTAGAATTAAGTGGACTGGGGATGCACTGGTATCGTGGTATTTTTGCTGGACTAGTAATCAGAGACATTTGAAATGTTCTGGGGACATTGGTTCAAAACCCATCAAAGCAGATGGTCAAAAATTGAATTTGATAAAAATTGGGAATTAGAAATCAAATGATGACTGTGAAAGTTTTGCCAATTATTGTAAAAATCCATCTGGTTCACTAATGTCCTTTTTGGGAAGGAAAACAGCCATCTATAACCTTGTCTGGCCTATACGTGACTCCAGACTCTCAGCTGTCTTCTGAAATGACTTAGCAAGCTATTTATCAACCACTAAAAAGCCTCAAAAAAGGAATGAAATCAGATGGACTATTTGCCATTCTAAGAAGCAGCAGCAACAATATTATCAAAAATCAGCCCTTTCAACTCTGCAAAGTCCTTCTTACCAACATCTGGAGGCGAGTGCCAAAATTAGAAGAGCTATTTCACAGACTAGTCAATCAGCAGACTGACATAGTCATACACATGGAATCTTACACTACATGCAATGTCCCAGATAGTACCATCACCATCCCTTGGCATTTCCCGTCCCACTGGCATGAAAGACCTAACAGAGAAGCACCACAGTGATATACAATTGAGAGGGACTTGCCCTGGAATCCTCAATTCTCCTGCTCCTCGGATGCTGCCTGACCTGCTGTGCTTTTCCAGCATCGCACTCTTGATTCTAATCTGCAGCATCTGTAGTCCTCACTTCCACCTGGAATCCTCAAAATTGATTCTGGACACCATGAAGTTTCATCGTATCAGGTAAATCATGAGCAAAAAAGGACCCTGCTGATTACCTCACCTACCACCCCGACACCCCATCCCTCCCAACCCCTAATCAATTAATTCTTTCAGCTGATGAATCAGTGCTCCTCCACATTGAACACCACTTTAAGGACGCACTTAGGATAGCTAGGACACAGAACATATTCTAGGTGTGGGACTTCAGTGTCCATCACTAAGAGTGTTGGCACTGACTGAGCTGGTTGAGTCCTAAAGAACTTAGCTGCTAGTTTGGGCCTACAGCAGGTGGTGAGAGGAAAACAAGCTTCATGTCATCCTCACGAGTCTTCCTGCTGCAAATGTATCTGTCCATGACAGTACAACCATGCAATCCTTGTGAAAACAAAGTTCCATCTTCACATTGCAGATACTCTCAAACATTGTTGTGTGGCACTATCACTGTACTAAATGGGATTGATTTCAAACAATCTAGCAACTCAAGACTGGACATCCATGAGCTGCTGTAGGCCAATAGCAGCAGCAGAATTCTACTCTAACACAACTTATAACCTCATGGCCTGGCATATTGCCCACTCTACCATGACCATTAATTCGGGAGATTGGCCCTGTTCAAAGAAAAGTGTAGAAGTGCATGCCAGGAGAAGCACCCGGCGTATCAAATGATGTAGTGTCCACCTTTGAATCTAAGAGCTAAGTGATTCCACAATGAACAGATCAGATTTAAGCACCACAAATCTGCCACATCCAATTGTGAATGATGTGGACAATCAAAGAATTCAGTGGGGAATGCACATCATCCCCAACTTCAAAAATAGTGAAAGTAGCACATTAGTGCAAAAGATAAAGCTGAAACATTTGCAATAGTCTCCATCCAGAAAATAAGAATGGATGATCTACCTTGGCCTTCACCAGAGATTCCCAGCATCACAGATGTCAATTTTCAGGCAATTTAGTTCATTCCACATGACATCAATAAGTTGCTAAAGGCAATGGATACCATAAAGGCTATGGGCCTTGACAACATTCCACCAATAATACTGATGACGTATTCTCAAAAACTCCAGAGATGAGGTGTGAGTGGTTGATCTTGACATCAAGTTCATATTTAAGCAAGTGTGCATCAAGCAGCCTCAGTGAAACTAGAGCCAACTGGAATCAGGGGGGAAACTCTATTGGTTGGAATCATACTTAGCACAAAGGAGGATGGTTGTAGTTGCTGGACATCAGTCATCTCAGATCCAGGGCATCACTGCCAGGGTTTTTTCAGGGTAGGTTCCAAGGTCCAAATATCTTCAGCTGTATCATCAATTACTTCTCTCAATTGTAAGGTCAAAAGTGGGATGTTTTCTGATGACTGCACAATGTTCACTATTCATGATTCCTGAGCTACTGAATCAGTCCATGTCCAAATGCAGCAATACTTGGACAAGCTGACTAGTGGCACTCATGCTACATAGTAGCATGGAAATAACTATCTCCAACAAGAAATCTAACCATCATTTCTTGACATTCAATGGCATGACCTTCACTGAAACCCCAACTGTCAACATCCTGCAGCCCAGAAACTGAACAGAACTAGTCAAATAAATAGCTGAAAATGTGTTGCTGGAAAAGCGCAGCAGGTCAGGCAGCATCCAGGGAACAGGAGAATCGACGTTTCGGGCATAAGCCTTTCTTCAGGAATGGTCAAATAAATACTATGGCTACAAGAACAGGTCAGTGACTAAGAACCTTGCAGTGAGTGACACATCTCCTGACTCAACAAAGCCTATCTGCATCTACAAGGCACAAATTAGAAGTGTGATAATACTCCCCAGTTGCTGAGATGAATACAGCTCCATAACACTCAAGAAGCTTGACACCTTCCATGTCAAAGTAGTATGTTTGATTGGCATCACATCTACAAGCACGCAGTCTCTCCACTATTGAGACTCAGAAACAGCATTATGTACTGTCTACAAGATGCACAAGGGAAATTCACCAAGGATCCTTAAACAGCACATTCCAAACCCACTACTTCTACTATCTAGAAGGACATGGGAAGCAGATACATGGTAAGACCAGCATCTGCAAGTTCCCCTCCAGTCCACACAGCATCCTGATTTGGAAAAATATTGCTGTTCTTTCAGTGCAGCTGGGTCAAAATCCTAGAACTTCCTTTGTGGGCCTGCCTACATCAAATGGGTTGCAATGGTTCAAGAAGATGACTCACCCTCACCTTCTCAAGGCCAACTAATAAAGGGCAGGAGATGCTGGCTCAGCTAGTGACACCCATATCCCACAAGCAATTAAAAAATAGCGACCAATTAACGTATTCAATTCTAGGTTCGTATCTAGTTGGGCTGATGTCATTCATAGAAGAAATAGAGGAATTTAAGTTATCTTCCTGCTGTCATGACTGTTACTTTCAGATTCAGACATGGAGAACAGGTGAAGTATTGGAGTGTAATTGATTAAATTATAAGCGTTTCATTTTCTAACTATCTGATCCTTCCATTAGAACCAGGTGCAAAGTGAATCAGCTTTCCTCTTTTCAACCCCGTTGGTTGGCTACGATAAAAATGTTTTATAGTAATTTACAGCAAGGGTTCTGTTTCTGAGAACCCAGCAAATGATGAAATTCACAAGTGTGGAGCCCTTTAAAAGATTGAAAACATGTTAAATATCACTGACACATGAGCTTTGCCACAGATGTTGAATTTTGTTGCTACTTACGTTTTGGTGTGGATTGTTGAATTCACGAGTCATGAACTCATGGATACTGAGGATTTACAGTAAATTCTTTTTCGCATAAAACAAAAGCTCACTCCCATTAAAATTTTTAAAAATCAGATGGATGATGGAGCAGCAGTCCAAAAGCTAGCGCTTCCAAATAAACCTGTTGGACTATAACCTGGTGTTGTGTGATTTTTAATTTAGTACATCCCAGTCCAACACCGGCACCTCCAAACTATTAAAATTTAATTGTGTAGTTTACTAGAAAACAAAAAAGTACCAGTTACAAGGTGTTTTTGAGTGAATTGAAGTGCAACTTTATTTCTTGTCATAGAGTTATAGAGATGTACAGCACAGAAACAGAAAGTGAAGAAGGCATTTGGTATGCTTTCCTTTACTGGTCAGAGCATTGAGTATAGGAGTTGAGAGGTCATGTTGCAGCTGTACAGGACATTAGTTAGGCAACTTTTGGAATATTGTCTGCAATTCTAGTCTCCCTTCTATCAGAAGGATGCTGTGAAACTTGAAAGGGCTCAAAAAAGATTTACAAGAATGTTGCCAGGGTTGGAAGATTTGAGCTACAGAAAGAGGAAGTGGTGGAGGCTAATACAAATACCACATTTAAAAGGCATCTGGGTAGGTATATGAATAGGAAGGGTTTAGAGGGATATGGGACAAGTGCTGGCAAATGGGACTAGATTAGGTTAGGATATCTTGTCGGGATGGATGGGTTGGACCGTAATAAAGGCACAACAAACATGCATACAGACACACATACCGAGCTATAAGGTGACTGTGACAGCACAAAAGTAAGATGAAAGAATATGCAGTATTGAAGTCCTAGGGGTGTTCTTGAGGTATTAGATTTTAACGAACAATATCAGTTGGTTAGAAATTTTCTGGATCAGTAGCCATGAATATTGCAAGTATCTTTAAGTCCTAGGCATTCAGAATTTCCTCCAATTTTTTTTGTTATCTGTTGCTTTGTCTTTCCATAGAAAGCAGAGAGAGAACCTTCTCAAGTTTCAGTCACAAATCCATCTCTGCCAAATCAGTTACTTTAAATATAGCTCATTCATGTGTTTCTAAGTATTTACTGCCTCTGAGCTAGATAATTATAGGTGATGATTTTCATCTCCTATGAATAAACTTGTCATGAAAGTGTGAATCGAACAGAAGGTGTAGGTTTCTTGATGCCTGACTGGTTTCAGTCTCTTTTGATAAAAGTGGTAATTTCACTTCATCTACTGTTGGTTTCATGAAACCTGGCTCATGCTGTGGCCATTTTTAAAATCAGCATTCTTTCCTTTTTGGAATCAGTCCATGAAAGTACTAGATGTTAAAAATTGACGATGGAAGTAGAAAATTGCTACTCTGTATTTTTTCACTATCATTAAACCTTCTGAATAGTTTTAAGTGTTTCAAAAAAAGGATTTACTAAACTGCCAATCTCATCTCCACTAATGTATAAAGTGACACAATGAAACAGTAACTAATGCTCTTTGAAATATACAAATGTTCATTTATGTCAAACATTTTTCTGACTTCATCATTACTTTTCATCATGGTTTGAGCTTCCTGAATGATTTGGCGGGTTAAGTATGCCATCTGGTATGTTATTTATTTACTCGAAGAGCAGAGGTTCCACAATTGGTCGCTGTTGATGCATTGATCTCAGTGTTGCAATTGACTTCTGGTTATCTGTGCTAAGGAAGACTGGAAATTCATTCAGAATTATTGTTCTTGATTGCTACAAGAATGTACAAAGTTTGTGGATTTGACTTGAGGGGAGAATTCAACTTGATTGTGATTGTCCTATGGTTGAATAGGCTATATATTTACATTGGATATTGAATAGTGACCGGTTCTAACCAAACTGTAGTGCATCAGCTTCAGGACAGGAGAGGAGAAGAAAAAGGAGCATCAGACATTTTGATCAATACTCTAATATGATCTTTTTATTAATTGACTGTCTGTTGTCTTCTCCTGGAACAGGATCTCCTTTTACAAGAGCAAGTATTAAAAGTGCCAAACTTGAGGGATCTTCATTTTTCCGCAAGAAGGAAAGACGGTTTCGCTTCTTCGTCCGACGGGTAGTGAAAACTCAGGCCTTTTACTGGACTGTCCTTAGTCTGGTAGCACTCAACACATTGTGTGTTGCAATTGTACACTACAAGCAGCCAGGTTGGCTCTCTGACTTCCTCTGTGAGTGCCTCAGAATATTCATACGTATTGTAAATCAGCAATGTTTGTACATAGGCTGGACTGTGCTATGTATAGGTAGATTTAAAAAGTGATAGGATTTCATCTACAATATTGTCTATGTCTACTTCAGAATTAGGGCCTCAAAACACAGTCCCATTTTCATGGCTATTTATTGTGCTCTCTATAATTAAACAGAAGTTTATGTTTTGTCATTAGTAAAGGGGAGGCAATGGCTGAAGCGATATTGCCACTTGACCAATAATCCAGAGTTCCAGGTAATGTTCTGGAGTCCTGGGTTTAAATCCCAGTACAACAAATGGTGGAATTTGAATTGAATAAAAATCTGAAATTAAAAGTCAATTATTTAATGATTGGTTTCATTGTTTATTGTCATAAAAACCCATCTGGTTCCTTTAGAGGAAGAAATGTCTGTCCTTACCTAATCTGAATCCAGAGCCACTGAAATGTAGTTGACTCTGAACTGCCCTCTGAATTGGCCTAGAAAATCACTCACTAAAGGGCAAATAAGGGTAGACAATAAATACTCGCACAGCCAGCAATGTCCACATTCCATGAGTGAATGAAAAAAGAAAATTCCTGTTGAGTTTTCAGGCCTCTTGATATTAGGCCATTTGAAAAGATTTAGGTCACTCAGACCAGGTTATTTTAATGAGGTGGGCTGCTGTCTGACAATTGGAAAACTCAACTATGGGCTATAATTGTATTCAATTTGCCTAAGAAAATCATGTAGGAATGTATTATAGCAGAAAAAGATCTCTATTATTATCGTAGAACTTTATAATTATAGTGGATTTAAATGTTATAATTTATAGTAGAATAGTATATCCTACATGTCATTTAAAAAAACTTTTAGGCATTGTATAACAGCACAGCTTATTTTTATTAAAGAATGCTGCAATCTTCATGTACAAATTTCTTCATACCTATTTTTAATGGAAACAGTCTATGTAAAACTGTGTAAAACAAGAGGAAAAATTGCTGAAGAAACTCAGCACATCTGCCAGCATCTGTGGAGAAAGAGCAAAGTCAATGTTTCAGGTCCAGTGAACTTCTTCAGAACTGGACCCCAAAAAATTGCCTCTTCACAGATGCTGCGAGACCTGCTGAGTTTCTCCAGCAATGTTTGTTTTTGTTCCTGATTTCCAGCATCTGCACTTCTTTGTTTTTTTTTGTTTAGCCTATGTACACTTGTCTTGCTGTAATCCTGCTCCATTGCCTTTGGTTAAATTATTAACTGATTGTCTTTTCTCCTTCATTTTCAGACTATGCAGAATTCATTTTCTTAGCACTCTTTATGTCAGAAATGTTTATAAAAATGTATGGGCTTGGAACTAGGCCTTACTTTCATTCTTCTTTCAACTGTTTTGATTGTGCGGTAAGTAACAAGCAATGATTTCTTTGAAAGGTTTATTCTTAGAATTCCCTGTAATGTCTCAGTTGGTCAATGCACTGCACATTGTGTATCTGAGGCATAGACTAGGAAAAACCTGAATTCCAAAGACTGCTTTGTGCTCATTTAACTGATCTTGCCATATGGACTCTCAGAGAATGAGTTGGTGGACCTGATGAGGCTTGGAAGTTATAGTTAAGGTTGTGGCAGCATGTTCAGGGGAGGAAGATGGGAATGTCAGACTAATTTTATAAAAAAGGTTAGTTCCTGAACTGATCAGTTAGTTTGTTGAAGAGTAGTGAAGCTCACTCATGAAGATTGACTCTGCAGTGGGCTTTGAATGTGATGATCAAAAGAAGAATTGGTAACAATATTTTTTTTTAAGATTAGATTACTTACAGTGTGGAAACAGGCCCTTCAGCCCAACAAGTCCACACCGCCCCGCCGAAGTGCAACCCACCCATACCCCTACATTTACCCCTTACCTAACACTACGGGCAATTTAGCATGGCCAATTCACCTGACCTGCACATCTTTGGACTGTGGGAGGAAACTGGAGCACCCGGAGGAAACCCACGCAGACACGGGGAGAACGTGCAAACTCCACACAGTCAGTCGCCTGAGTCGGGAATTGAACCCGGGTCTCTGGCGCTGTGAGGCAGCAGTGCTAACCACTGTGCCACCGTGCCGCCCACAAACATTTTAAACATGCTGATGATTTTTTTTCTGGTTGATATTTTCAGTCAAAATGTAAGTGCTCAAAATGAAAGACCAGTGAAGTAAACCTTCATAAACATGTTCACAATTATGGCAGTCATCACTTATTGTGGAGATATGTCAGAAAAGTATGATTCTTCCTTAGGCTAACATCCAGATATGTGTCTTTCCAACAGCATGCATTGGATAGTGAAGGCCTCACTCTTCCTCCTTTCTATTCTATCTCTGAGTAAAGATTGAAAGAAAGTTAGATCATTGCTTTGGGTATGACCATTGATGAGTATTCTGAATCAGATCAACATCTCAAAAAAGGCTCAACTGGAAACACTTTCTGAGCTTTTGTGTATTCACAAGATTTTTGTTTCATTTTTGCTCTCTATAATGTATTAATCTGCATTCTTTTAATTCAGGTTATCATAGGCAGTATTTTTGAAGTCTTCTGGGCTGCTGTTAAGCCAGGTACCTCTTTTGGCATCAGTGTTTTACGGGCACTCAGGTTACTTCGAATATTCAAAGTTACAAAGTAAGTTTTCCAGTTTGCCATTCTGTCAGTTTAATATTTGGCTGATAATATTGGTGGTCACATATACTGGAGTGTACACAGTTTCTTGATATTCTCTGTTCCGGATTTTCTGGGTTGGAAGATTATTTTTATAGCATGTATCCTGAAAAATGTACCAGGACCCCTTGGAGATCCCAACACACTGACTCTATAGGAATTACCTGGGAAATTTGCTGGACAATTATCCTGTATCTGCAACTCTCTGAAAATGTCTACAACCCAGAGGGAGACAAAAGTTTCCAACTCATTTACCTGAATAGTTACCCAGGAAAAAACATAGAACAATTAAAATCTGCTGTAATTCCTGGTAATTAAAGAGCTGAACTTCACCGCCCTTCTAAATAACCAAAGACCTTGACACCCTCAATTTGAAACTCTGTTCACGATTCATTAATCTACCTACACACAATTTACACACAACAGAAATAAAGGATGACTTATGTTATTCTATACAAGGACTAGTTAAAACTGTCTAATATCAGACAGAAAATGTCAATGCTTTCACCCTCAACACCAACATTATGAACACTCAAATCTCAGTGAATGGTAACCCCTGTATCCACTTTAAAGTTATTTGAATTGGAGCAGGTCTGTCATTCATTTTAATACATTGATGGTGAATGCCACAAGCTCCCTTTGGATTGAACATATCTGTATTGTTTTCCATAAATGGCAATCTGATGATGCTGCCATGCATGCACACAGAATATCTCATTGTGGTTCTGTGACAATAGTGCAAAGTCCTTGGGTAAGAACATCTTACTCTGTCACCAATAATCTTCCAGGAATTTAAAAATAAAGTTATAAATTTAATTAAACTTGAAAACTGGTCTACGAAGGATATTTGGTTGTTCTGATTATTTAATGGTTAGCCTTGAAATAATAAAATTTGAATTGCTTGTTTTAACAATGGTGCCGGAAGACTGGAGGTTGGCAAACGTGGTGCCACTGTTTGAGAAGGATGGTAAGGACAAGCCAGGGAACTATAGACCAGTGAGCCTGACCTCAGTGGTGGGCAAGTTGTTGGAGGGAATCCTGAGGGACAGGATGTACATGTATTTGGAAAGGCAAGGACTGATTCGGGGTAGTCAACATGGCTTTGTGCGTGGGAAATCATGTCTCACAAACTTGATTGAGTTTTTTGATGAAGTAACAAAGACGATTGATGAGGGCAGAGCAGTAGATGTGATCTATATGGACTTCAGTAAGGCGTTCGACAAGGTTCTCCATGGGAGACTGATTAGCAAGGTTAGATCTCATGGAATACAGGGAGAACTAGCCATTTGGATACAGAACTGGCTCAAAGGTAGAAGACAGAGGGTGGTG